>NC_056745.1:81363861-81508861 GCF_019279795.1 Protopterus annectens | reverse complement strand
TCTTTCCTTACCAATTCTTATTCACCCTCTTCCCTATTTACCACCCACACTACCCTCTTACACAATTTTTTTTTTAAATGGATGAAGTCTATCCCTTAACAAAAAACATAGCGCACATACTCTTCCGCCTCCTCCAGCTCAAACCCTCTTGCTGTTTGCCTTTTGTATTTTCCTCTGTTTCACTCCCCTTTTTTCAATCTTTTCTGTCATCCCCTTTCTATTCTTTAATGATACCATCAGGATATCCACAAATGAAGCTGTTCTAACCCCTTTACATTTAAACAAAAATAGTTTTAGCTGCTGTACAGTCTGCAGCTTTGATAATAAAGCTTTTAGCATGACTGCACTCACCTATAATAATGTGATGGGTATCTAATCAGGCATGTTTGTTAGGAGACAGATGGTCTGTACTCTTGATATGTGGCTCATGCTCTTGCAGTGTAGGACAGAAGCAGACTTAATGGGATGTGGGGCATTTCACAACAAATCAAGCTGCTAATTCACCTAGATGTGTAGCTACTACCTTATAGACAAAACAAGTGCCTTCCATTCCACCCATTGCACAACATACGATATTATTATTATGACAAATAACTGACTGTTGGCATTCTGACTTGTTTTCTAGTCTTATCTCCTCTTTGAAACTATTCAGTTTACACTGAAGCTTTTCTAATACAAATTATGGGAGATTGGCGTAATGGTTAAGGTGCTTACCTTAGAAACACAAGGTGCAGGGTTTGATTCTCACATGGGGTAATTGGCTAGGCTTAAAATGGCCCTCAAGGACAGTTAACCTAGTACTAATCTATGAATTACAAGGTAAGCAGCTACGTAAGACATTTTCAGCAAAGCTTTATTAAAAATGATGAATCTGCAAAAGCTAGAGCAAAACTTAAGATTGTTAACTGTTATTGATATATTTACGAACAAGGAAGAAGTAGAGTGGGAGTGAACGTTAAATACCAGGCCCTTCAAAAGAGCACTTCAAGCTACATTTTCTTATACAGATAACAGAACATAATCAAATACAAGATGCTTTACAAAGGTAAAAAAATGTAAAAGGCAATAAGCTGCTGAGTTAGTTTCGTGTCATGGTAAAAAAAAAATATGATAATATGATAAGGCTTTCTTTGAGTACTTCATTCTTTCATTCATGTTAGTTTCTGTAAAATATAGAAAAGAATATATATGTATATAGTTATATATAGTTTTTTATATATATCTAGCTATATATTTATATATCTAGCTATATCACATATCTATCAATGCACCTCACACAAACTGACCCCTTTCAAATAAAAACGTATGTCCAGGAATGTGAATGAAAGGCAAATTCAGTTGTGTGACAAAGGCCAGACTGGCTGTGGGAGGAAAAACAATTAGGCTGACTTGCTATAACCCTGTGACTGCTACAGTATGATAACGTGACTCACTCCTACTTGTTATTTGTAGTGAAAAGTAAATATACTTGTACATAGCAGACGTACTGATAATCTGCCTGTATGGTAATTAGATAACACTAATGCACTCATGTTGGGTTGCTTAACCATATGTATATGGGTCTCCAACAGTTGATCGAGTTTTCAGAAACTCTAAGCATTTGAATGGAGATCGCGGTACAGCAAGGATCAGGAAATTTACCCTTTTCCTCAATGAGTGTGATCTTAGAGTTGATATAGATATATATAATGTGGGGGTGTGGGGGGTGAAGGGGGGCTTGTCCCCCTGCAAAACTATAAAAAGGTACATTTTTCTTCTTTGTTTTGATATTTGAGTTTTCTGGAACTCGATCATATGGTTTCTTTGATATTTTTTTCAAGTTTCCAAAAAGTCGATCATCTGACACATTCCCGTAAATACATACATTTGTGATTTAAAATGTCTGTGTTTCATTTTTGAAAAATTGTTATTGTGGAGCTTTTCTTCCTGGGCCTCTGCTGAAAATGAGCACTTTCAGTCCCAGTCGGACTTTTCCGGTAAATAAATATGAAATAAATACAGTAATAATAAATAAACATACATATATATATATATATATATATATATATATGTATAAATACACATACATACAAACATATATATATATATATATATATATATATATATATATATATATATATATATATATATATATATATATATATATATATATATATCTATATATATATATATAGGTCTACTTTTATTTGTCGAATTTACATTTCCTCAACAAACAAAAGTACGACCCCACAAGTAAAGCCATCTAACTATCCATTGACTTCTTCAGAATAATTAATACTGCAATTAAAGCACAAATAAATACCATTCAGAGAATATCACCAGACTCAGTTTAACTAATAAAAAACACCTTACAATAAAAATGTAAATTAATTAAAGCTGTATTCTACAGAAAATGCACAAAAACATATGAACACCTTACAGTTCTAAACAAACACAAAAAACTATAAGACAGTTGATTTAAACATGTTGAAGCTTAAAAAATACTAAATTTTGATTTAATTAAGTTTAACTAAACTACGTAAGACTGCAGTTTTAGAAGACTGCTCAGACTAAGACTGTCATTGAGACCTGGGAAAGTGAGAGCATTTAATCTCACTTGCCAACATAGTTCCTTAAATTCAAGGAGATCTTACCATGGTCCCCCTCTAGGATCTTGGGGGACCTTTTCAACCACCAAAAACTTAAACTCATGGCTGGGATTTTTTTTCCACGTGTTTAAATAAAGCACTAATGGAATTATGATTTTTAAGACCCCTCCCATGTTCATAGATTCTCTCTTTTAGTCTCATCTTAGTTTTCCCGATGTAAAAACCTTTACATTTTGTGCAAAGGGCAGCATAAACAACTCCTTGTGTATTACAGGAGAATCTCCCCGATGGTCTAATAACAGTGTGGTTGAATTTAATCTTCTCAGTGCTTAAAATGAAACTACATTGGCCACAAAACCCACATTTTTTTGGTCCCTAAATCACTATAATGGGTTAAGTTGATGACATCCCTTTCCTACAAATTCTTAATGGTGGCCCCTCTTCTAAAAATTAAATGGGGTTCATTTACCACCTTCTCCAAAAGCCCCTCTTGACTAAAAAAAAAATCCACCAATTTTTCTTTAAAATATTGTAAATACTCTGATGATCTGCTGAAAATCTAGTAATAAAGGAACAAGAATATTCCTTATTATTGCTTCTTTGAAATGTAGAATGGATACTAAAGTTGGGGTCCAGATCCGCATTTAGTAAGGGCTTGAAAATACCTTCAATCCTATTTTTCCAAACTTCATTGTACACATTCTCAATCAAATCAATAGGGTACTCCCTAGAAATAAGCATTTCCTTCATTATACTACATTGTAAGTGGAACTCTTCATCCCTACTGACCGTCATTGAGATTCTCACATATTGACCTTTAACTAGGCCCTTTTTGACATGTGTTGGATGGTTACTTTGGTAATGAAGGAGACTGTTACAGTAGGTAGGGTTTCTATAAAGACTACTTACAAATTGTGAATGCCCCACATCCTTCTTAAGTTGTACATCTAAATAATTAGAGTCATGCAGTCTACGTGAGTGGGTAAACTTTAAATACTCGGTAGTACCATTTAAGTAAACTAAAGATTCACGTACATCGTTACTGTCTCCATTCACAAAAAAAACAAATTATCTATGTAACGTCAATACAGATTCCACTTGTTAGAAAAGGAAGATGTAAAAAGGAACTTTCCCACATTAGCATAATGATGTTAGCAAAAATGGGGGCACAAGAGGCCCGCATGGTAATCCCTGTTTTCAGTACAAAATACTGTGATAGGTTCATAGGTTCATAGGTTCATAGGTTCATACTAGACTATCTGCCCTAGGGCATTTATAAGCCTAGCCAGAATGTGTTTGGCTATCGCCACCCATTTTAAATTTATTTTGCTATGCCCTTTTTCGAGGTTAGTATACTGTGCCTCTGTCTAACAGTGACACAGAAATGATACCCGGGGTAAGCCTACGATCTCCCATCCACTCATCAAGATTCCTCTTGAAGAGAGTCAATGAGGGACTCTGCCTAACCTGGAGTGGGATTTTATTCCAGAGTGAAGGGAGCTTCTGGGTTATGAATCTGTCCCTCCAGCATGTCCTATTTATTTCAGTGCTGAGGTTCAAGTCTCTCGAGTGCGTAGCTCGATGGGATTTGGATTTTCTGAGGTGCAGCATGTCCATTAATTCCGGGTTGGACATGGCTTTATATGTCAGGCACAGATCGCCTCTGAACAGGCGGTATGCCACTGAGTAGAGCTGGAGTTTCTTTAACCGGGCAGCATATGGCATCTGTTTGAGCCCTTTGATCCTCTTGGTGAGGTACTTTTGGGGACTTTCCAGTTGCTGCAGGTGTCTGGTAAGGTACATCCCAAAAGGGGCATTGTACTCAATTATGGGCCTGATGAGGGATGAGTAAAGAGGCACGATGACTTCCCCTGATCTAGATGTGAATCCTTTCATGATTAGGTGGGCTATATAAAATGTTTTTCTAATCACTTTGGCCACGTGGTTGTCAAATGAGAGATTGCTATCAACTTGGGTCCCCAGGTCCCTAATTACTTCTTCTGTACTTAATGGATTACCACCTATGTGGTAATTTGTGGGCACTTTGTTTTTGCCAAAGTGGATGACTATACACTTTTTGGCATTTAGCTTGAGGCCATGGCTCTGGCACCAGTTGTCTGTTTCTATGAGGTCCTTTTGGAGGATGCTTGCTGGAGAGTCGATTATGGCGCCCAGTTTGCAGTCATCTGCGAACTTGGTCAGCCACAGTCCTTCCATGTTGGCCTGCACCTCCGAGAAATATATACCGAACAAGAGAGGTCCCAGGACTGAGCCTTGTGGGACACCACTTGTAACTGGTTTGGAGTCTGACATGGCTCCAGCAATTCTAACCATGTGGGTTCTGTCCTTGAGCCAGTTTGCAATCCATCTAGTGACATAGGGGTTTATATTTAAGCTGGTGAGCTTATCTATAATGCCCAAGTGGGGTATTGTATCGAAGGCTTTTGCAAGGTCCAGGTAGGCTGTGTGGACCACCTTCCCCTCGTCAATGGCCTTGGTGACTGTTTCAAAGAAATCAACCAGGTTTAAGAGGCAGGATCTGCCCTTATCAAAGCCAAACTGGGTAGGATCCAGTGTTTGTAGGTCCCCAATATCTTTATTTATGAGGTCCATGATGATCCTTTCCATAGCTTTGCAGAGCAAGCTAGTCAGGCTTATGGGGCGATAGTTTCCAGGATCTGTTGAGGCACCACCTTTATGGAGAGGGACCACTGTTGCTATACGCCACTCTTTGGGCACATATCCTGTAGTAAGGCTGAGATTGAACAGTAGTTTTATGTTTGGGTTTAGCTCTTCTTGGAGTTCATGTAGGACACAGCCCGGGACACTGTCTGGTCCTATTGATGCTGTGTTTTTTGCTTTGGAGAGGGCGGCTCTTACCTGAGCATCTGAGATGTCAGGGGGGCAGCACTCTGCTGGGATAGATATTTGCCCTTTTGGTGGGGAGGGGGGGGAGAAGTTTGCGCTGAACCTGTCAGCTAGGATGTTGGCAATGTCTGTGGGTTCATAGTATTTTTTGTCATTTTGGACTAATTCTGAGCATATCTGGGAATTACCACCTAGGTTCCTAACATAACTAAAGAAAGCCTTGCGATTATCCTTAGTGTCCTGTGCAATTTTTCTCTTGAAGCTGGCCTTAGACAATTTTATGAGTGCCTGTAGTTTTTTGCTAATACTGATCAGTGATGCCTTCTCTTTTTGGGATTTTGCTCTATCATTTAGTAGCTTCCTCCTTCTATTGTATAGTTTGTTTATGGCTGGGGTCCACCAGACAGGGCATCTGCCTTTGGAGGATTGGGTCTTGGTTTTATTTGGGATCGCATGATCCATGCATTCCTGAAGGTGTTCATAGAATGCGTTTATAAAGGATTCTGCAGTCTGGGCCGTATTTTCCACAGGCCCGGGGGCTTTGAAGGATTCCACCTCGGTTTTGAGGAGTGTGAAATTTGCTTTAGAGAAGTTTTTCACTGTGGTTTTCTGGGCAGGGGTGGGGTCGGGATGTGAATATCCAGTGAGATTAGTTTATGGTCTGATCTTACCAGTGAGGATACACTTCTGGTCTGGAGCATAGAGTCCCCATGTTGGTGATGATCAGGTCCAGTATGTTTTCCCCTCTTGTGGGAGTGGTAAGAAGTTGTTCCATAGCATTTGAGTTTATAAATTCTAGGAATCTTTGGGCTAGGGTGTTGGAGCTAGAGTAATGCTCCCAGTCTATGTTTGGGTAGTTGAAGTCACCCAATATAATGGTGTTTGGAGAGACCTTCATATTTTCCAGTGTTCTCAGGAAGGCCGAGTGGGGTTCCTGGGTTTGGGAGGGTGGTCTGTAGCAGGCTATAAACTGGAAGGCAGTTTTACCCACTGTTAGTTGCACATGGATAGTCTCTGATTCTTCGTGCTTTGCCACCATCCTGGAGGTGTGGGTATCTTTGATGAATATCGATACTCCCCCTCCTTTTGCGGTTTGGTCCAAGTTTTGGGGCTGAAAAGCATGGTATGAGGTATAACCTGGTAGTGCTGGGGTGCTCTCTGGAGCCCTGAACCAGGTTTCTGTTACTGCACAGATATCGATGTTCTCCATGCTAAGGAGAGTTTCGAGTGCGTGCATCTTGAGGTTTAGACTTCTGGCGTTGAGTAGCATTACTCTTAGTTTCTTATCCCTTGTGATACCTATGGAGGCGGGTTTGTCTTTTGAGCCTTGCCTAAAAAAGGCACTATGGGGGTAGCAAGAGCCTTTGCCAATATCCAAAAGCCCAGGGGTGACAGGTGCAAGCTGTCCCTAGCGAAGTATCGTGGCTTGTTGAGCATATCATCCCAAGCTGACAGGCATTGGATCCCCTTTGAATGACACCAGTACTTAAGCCAATTGTTGAAATTGATCATCTTGTCTTCATATTGTGGCATCATTCTTGGTGAGGGTAAGATGCTACTCAAGGTCAGGGTCATACCGGCCTGGGCTACATGCTCAGAGAGCTCCTCTATGTCTCTTTTTATGTAGTCCAGGGAGGTATGTCTCAGGTCATTCACACCAGCATGGACAATGACTGAGTCATATTTGTACTTGCCTTGGAGTGACCTGAGTGCTTGTGTTATATGGCGGATCCTAGCACCTGACAGGCTGCTCACCATGACCCTCTCCTTGTTCAGCCTGGTGAGTGGGACGTCAGTGTGCCTGACGACAGAGTCACCTATTACAAGTGTATCAGGTGTGTTGTTTAGTCTTAAGGGCTGTGACTGTTTGGCACACTGGCTTTGTGAGATATGTGTTGCACGTGTTTTGTTTTGGGGTAGCGGTTGCTTGGGTGTCTGCTTTGGTGGTCTCTGCTGCTTAGGCAGATCTTTATTTAGAGCCTCCGAGTATGTTTTGTGTGATTATGTGTTTGGTTTGCTGTCATGGTAGGTCTATGTGAGACTGGAATTGTAGTGAGTGTGGTTTCCTTCTCCTCCTGACTGGTTATGCCAGTAATGAGTTGAGAGAGCTTAGCCTCCAGTTTGGCTATATGGTTGCATCTCTCACATGTGTTGGAATTTGTTGGGAGGAGGAGAGGGTTGTCTGTGTACATGAGGCAGTTGTAACATTGCCTCAAGATTCCCAGATTCACCAGCTGGACCGGAGAGGAGATTGACAACTGACCTTTGGACATGCTAGAATAATATTGGGAATTCCTTTATAATTGAAAACAAGGGCCAGTGGGGAGTGAGAGTGTAGTGCTTTTAATTTTTAGTGCTGACTTATATAATTGCTTTAGTGAGCAAGTGCCAGGTAACTTAAGTGCAATGTGTTACAGGTAACTTAAATGCAAAAACGACAGACAGTAACTTTCAAGTGAAACAAGGAAATAAGTACAGTAAGCAATGCAGATATCACTAGTGATCCACAGAAGCGCTGAGAAGCCGCGTATTAGGTGGAATTAGCGTTCCAGGGAAATAACAAGCAAACAAACAACAAGCATATAAACAAAGCTAGATTCAGCAGGCCTGGATCTAGTCTATGCTACAGCAAACAAGGTGTACCAATTTCAGTAAGAAACAGTTCAGATATGCAGGCACTATAAACCTTTAACCAGAAATTCCCAGCTCAGAAGGGCAGAGTCCAGCCTCTTCTCCCACAAGAGTGCAGACCACAAACCTTCTTAATGTAAAGTAACTGGCCTGAAGCCCAAGTGCTTAAACCAGAAGTAATACACTTTAAGAATAACAGACACTGGGCTCTCAATCAGCAGTTCCCAACTTAGAAGGATGAAAGCTACCTGTCCTACCACCACAGTGCATGCCACAAACCTTCCTAATGTAAAACAACTGGTCTGAAGCCCAAGTGCTTAATCCAAAAGACTTAGAATGATAGCTACACTTTAATCAAGTTACTACCAAGCAGTAATACATACAATTGAATACTTTAGAGAATGCCTGGATTAGTGCTCAAGTTACACAAACAAAGCTAGATCCAGCAGGCCCGAATCCAGTCTATGCCACAGCAAACAAGGCGCACCAACTTCAGTAAGAAGCAGTTCAGATATGCATGCACTATAAGCCTTTAACCAGAAATTCCCAGCTCAGAAGGGCAGAGTCCAGCCTCTCCTCCCACAAGAGTGCAGACCACGAACCCTGTTAGTTTCATAGTTTCATCGTATAGTACTAGGCTATCTGCCCTGGGGCATTTGTAAGCCTAGCCATAGTGATGTGGCTTTTGCCACCCCATGAAGTGGTACAAAAATGTACAGAATAAATCTATAATACTGTGCCTCTGTCTAGCAGTGACACAGTGAAGGTCCCCTTATATAATAGAATTAGTTTACTGTGCCCCTGTCCAGCAGTGACACAGATGTGACCCCTGGGGTAAACTTACAATCTCCCATCCACTCATCAAGATTTCTCTTGAAGGGAGTCAGTGAGGGGCTCTGCCTAATATGAACTGGGATCCTGTTCCAAAGCATGGGAAGCCTCTGGGTTATGAATCTATCCCTCCAGCATGTCCTATTCATACTTGTGCCGAGGTTTAAGTCTTTAGCTCTCGTGGTCCTGATGGATTTGGATTTTTTGAGGTGGAGCATGTCCATCAGATCCTGATTGTACATGGCCTTGTACGTCAGGCAGAGATCACCTCTGAGCAGGCGGTATGCTACTGAATAGAGCTGAAGTTTCTTTAGTCTGGCAGAATAAGACATATGTTGGAGACCCTTGATCCTTTTGGTGAGGTACTTTTGTGGTCTCTCCAGCTGTTGCAAGTGCCGGGTGAGGTACATACCAAATGGGGCATTGTACTCAATCATGGGTCTGATGAGGGAGGAATATAGGGTACAATGACATCCTTGGATCTGGATGTGAAACCCTTCATGATGAGGTGTGCAAGGTAGAATGTTTTTCTAACCACTTTGGCAACGTGGGTGTCAAATGAGAGGTCGCTGTCTACTTGGGTCCCTAGGTCTCTGATTACTTTTTCCATACTCAGTGGGTTGCTGTCTATGTGATAATTTGTGGGTACTTTGTTTTGTCCAAAAGGGATGACTATACATTTTTTGGCATTTAGTTTAAGGCCGTTACTACGGCACCAGTTGTCCGTTTCAGTGAGGCCTTTTTGTAGGATGTGTGTATCTGCTGGTGTATCGACTATGGCGCCTAGTTCGCAGTCATCTGCAAACTTTGTCAGCCACAGCCCTCCCATGTTTGCTTTAACATCTGAGAAATAAATGCCGAACAAGAGGGGTCCCAGGACAGATCCCTGTGGGACATCACTTGTGACTGGCTTTGAGTCTGACATTGCTCCAGCAATTTTAACTTTATGGGTTCTGTCCTTTAGCCAGTTTGCAACCCATCTAGTGACATAAGGGTTTACTTTTAAGCTGTTTAGCTTATCTATGATGCCTGAGTGGGGTATTGTGTCGAAGGCCTTAGCCAAGTCCAGGTATGCTGTATGGACTGCTTTGCCCTCATCAATGGCTCTAGTGACTGTTTTGAAAAAGTCAACCAGGTTTGAAAAGCAGGATCTGCCCTTTACAAAGCCGAACTGGGTGGGGTCAAGCATCTGTAGGTCCTCTATGTCTCCGTTTATGAGTTCCATAATGATTCTTTCCATAGCTTTGCAGACCAGGCTAGTCAAGCTTATGGGGCGGTAGTTTCCAGGGTCTGTAGAGGCACCCCCCCTTGTGGAGTGGGACCACTGTTGCTGTACGCCAGTGTTCAGGTACATATCCCGAAGTAAGGCTAAGGTTAAATAGCATTTTTATGTGTGGGTTTAGTTCCTCTTGGAGTTCACGTAACACGCACCCCGGGATACCGTCAGGTCCCATTGATGCTGTGTTTTTTGCTTTGTTTATGGCGGTTCTCACTTGGACATCTCAGATGACAGGGAGATTACATTCAGCTGGGATAAGTATTTCTTCTTTTGGGGGTGAAGGAGGCGAGAAATTTGCACTGAACTCAGCCAGAATGTTAGCAATATCTGTGGGGTCAGTGTATTTTTTGTTGTTGTGAACCAACTCTGAACATATCTGAGGGTTTCGGCCCAGGTTTCTAACATAGCTGAAGAAGGCTTTGTGGTTATCTTTAGTGTCCTTAGCGATTTTTCTCTCAAAGTTTGCCTTGGATGTTTTTATGAGAGAATGTAGTTTTCTGCTAATGTTGATCAGAGATGTCTTCCCTTCATGGGATTTCGCTCTGACGTGCAGTAGCTTCCTTCTTTTGTTATACAATTTGTTTATGGCTGAGGTCCACCAGACAGGACGCTTACATTTGGTGGAGAGGGACTTGACTTTGTTTGGGATTGCAAGATCCATGCATTCTTGGAGATGTCCATAGAAAGCATTTGTGAAGGATTCGGCATTGAAGGATGTGGTATCCACTGACACAGTGGGCTTAAAGGATACCATGCACAAACCAAGTTCTATGCAGGTGGGGGATGCACGGCCCAAACCAAATATCCAGAAAAAAAAGACAAGCCAGCAGAAAAAGCAGGAATGATGCAGAGTCAAAAATACAATATATAAAGGTTTATTTGTAAACCCAAATAACCACATACTGGTTTCAGCAGAATATGCCTTCCTCAGTGTGTTACAGACGAATAAAAAAAAAAAAAAAAAATTATTCGTCTGTAACACACTGAGGAAGGCATATTCTGCCGAAACCAGTCTGTGGTTATTTGGGTTTACAAATAAACCTTTATATATTGTATTTTTGACTCTGCATCATTCCTGCTTTTTCTGCTGGCCTGTCTTTTTTTCTTAAAGGATACCATCTCAGTCTTAAGAAAAGTGAAGTCTGCTTTTGAGAAGTTTTTCACTGTGGTCTTTTGTGCTGGGGGTGGAGGTGGGATATGTATATCCAGGGTGATTAGTTTGTGGTCAGATCTCACTAGTGAGGGGTATACCTCCGGTGTGGAACATTTTGTCCCCATGTTTGTGATGATCAGGTCTAGTATATTATCTCCCCTAGTGTGAGAGGTGACTAGTTGTTCCAGTGCATTTGAATTTATGAATTCCAGGAACCTTTGGGCTAGGGTATTAGGGCTAGAATAATGTACCCAATCTATGTTTGGGTAGTTGAAGTCTCCCAGTATGATGGTATTTTGTGATACATTCATATCCTCCAATGTCTTCAGGAAGGCTGAGTGGGGTTCTTGAGATTGATAGGGTGGTTTGTAACATGCTACCAGTTGTATAGCAGTTTTGCCTATGGTTAGTTGCACCTGTATGGTCTCTGATGCTTCATGTGTTGCTACTAACCTGGAGGTGTGGGTGTCCTTTATGAATATGGACACTCCCCCTCCCTTTGTGGTTCGGCCCGGGTTTTGGGGCCGAAAAGCATGATACGAGGTATAGCCTGGTAGTGCTGGGGTGCTCTCAGGAGCCTTGAACCAGGTTTCAGTTACTGCACAGACGTCAATGTTCTCCATGCTGAGGAGTGCATCAAGTGCCTGCATCTTGAGATTTAGACTTCTGGCGTTGAGCAGCATTACCCTTAGTTTTATTCCATTTTTGTTTTCTAAGGAGGTGGGTTTATCTTTTGAGCCTTGCCTAAAAAAGGCACTATGGGAGTGGCAAGAGTTTTAGCCAATATACGCAAGCCCAGTGGTGACAGGTGTAAGCCATCCCTTGAACAGCGTGGCTTGTCCAACATATCATCCCAGGCAGACAGACATTGGATCCCCTTAGAATGACACCAGTACTTGAGCCAATTGTTAAAGCTGATCATCTTATCTTTGTATTGTGGTATCATTCTTGGTGAGGGCAAGATGCTGCTCAGGGTCAGGGTCATACCAGCCTGGGCTACATAATCAGAGAACTCCTCTATGTCTCTTTTCATGTAGTCCAGGGAGGTACGTCTCAGGTCATTCACACCAGCATGGACAATGACGGAGTCATATTTGTACTTGCTTTGGAGTGACCTAAGTGCGTGTGTTATGTGGCGGATCCTAGCTCCCGATAGACAGCTCACAGTCACCTTCTCCTTGTTCAGCCTGGTCAGTGGGACATCAGTGTGTCTGACTATGGAGTCACCTATTACTAGTGTATCAGGCAAGGTGTTTGGCCTTAAGGGCTGCGATTGGTCGACACACTGATTTATTGAAGTATGTGTTGCATGTGTTTTGTTTTGAGGTGGTGGATTTTTGGATGTCTGCTTTGGGAGCCTCTGTTGTTTTGGTAAGTTTTTATTGGAGCCTCCGAGTATGTCTTTGTGTTTTTATGTGTTTGGTTTGCAGTTGTGGTAGGTCTATGTGGGACTGGGATTGTTGTGTGTGTGGTTGCCATCTCCTCCTGTCTGGTCATGCCAGCCCTGAGTTGAGAGAGTTCAGCCTCAGTTTGGCTATATAGTTGCATCTCTCACATGTATTTGTGTTTGTTGGGAAGAGGAGAGGGTTGTCTGTGTACATGAGACAATTGTAGCATTGTCTCAAGATACCCAGATTGACCAGCTGAACTGGAGACGATGCCAGTAATCTACCACTCGACATGCTAGAACAGTATAAGGGAGTGGTATACCTTTAAGGGAAGTGGGTATTCACAGGGGTGGTAAGTAGATGTAGTAATTTACTTAGTATGAGAGTGCTTACTTAGTAGAGAAGTATTGAGAACAAGTGCTAGGCTTATAATACAGTGAGTAGTCTGGTTATACTAAGAGTAGAGCTTCCTTAAGGGAAAATTTGAAGAACAGACTTGGCGGAGCCAGAAAAAGTTTAACCTTGTTTAACCACTGCTGCGCTATGCGTACGACCGCAAAAAAGCTGTGCAAACGCGGATTTTAAACAGTGAACTACAAAAGAGCTGGAAATGGTCCCAAACAACCAATTACTACAGCTTCTTGTGCTGAGGTCACTTCCCCCAAGGACAGGTAGGCTGCTCAAGGCTCCCCAGTCCCACTGGTGAGCAAAGAAAATTCCTTCTATCTAAGTAAGGTAATGGACAACACAGGAACTACACCACATCCCAGAATACAGCAATGCCTTTAAACTGGTCTAAACTAGTCGAGGAAGGCAGGAAAACAAGGATTATTTTTTTTGTTTTTTTGTTTTTTTGGTAGAAACACACAGAAAATGCAGAGACAGTAATAAATTAGTTACACAGGCTAGCACACTTTAGTGGGCAGCCTCCACAGTTAAATTAAACAAACAAACAAGCAAACTTTCGATCAAATTCGACTAAAATTTAACTTTAAGTGCAGATTTTAAAATAATGCAGCAATCAGTTAAATAACAGTTCAGGCTAGTTCAAAGTAAGCTACAGAAGCTATTTAAAGTGAAAAAAAGCAAAGATACTTAAATCCAGAAGGTAGTCGCTTTTCTGAGTTCTCTGCTGCTAGGACCACTCTGTAAACCCACGTGGAGCTTGTCTGAGCAGTATAGCCAGAAAAAAACACCCAGAGGTGGATTTTAAACAGTGAACTACAAAAGAGCTGGAAATGGTCCCAAACAACCAATTACTACAGCTTCTTGTGCTGAGGTCACTTCCCCCAAGGACAGGTAGGCTGCTCAAGGCTCCCCACTCCCACTGGTGAGCAAAGAAACTTCCTTCTATCCAAGTAAGGTAATGGACAACACAGGAACTACACCACAGCCCAGAATACAGCAATGCCTGTAAACTGGTCTAAACTAGTCGAGGAAGGCGGGAAAACAAGGATTTTTTTTTTTGTTTTTTTGGTAGAAACACACAGAAAATGCAGAGACAGTAATAAATTAGTTACACAGGCTAGCACACTTTAGTGGGCAGCCTCCACAGTTAAATTAAACAAACAAACAAGCAAACTTTCGATCAAATTCGACTAAAATGTAACTTTAAGTGCAGATTTTAAAATAATGCAGCAATCAGTTAAATAACAGTTCAGGCTAGTAAAAAGTAAGCTACAGAAGCTATTTAAAGTGAAAAAAAGCAAAGATACTTAAATCCAGAAGGTAGTCACTTTTCTGAGTTCCCTGCTGCTAGGACCACTCTGTAAACCCACGTGGAGCTTGTCTGAGCAGTATAACTCTTAATGGAAAATAACTGGCCTGAAAGCCCAAGTGCTTAAACCAGAATTAATACACTTTTAGAATAAGAGACACTGAGCCCTCAATCAGCATTTCCCAACCTAGAAGGATGTAAGCTACCTGTTCTGCCACTACAGTGCAGACCACAAATCCTCTCAGTGCAAAACAACTGGTCCGAAGCCCAAGTGTTTAAACCAAAAGGCTTAGAATGAGTTACACCAAGCAGTAATAAATACAATTGAGTACTTTTAAGATGATGCAAAAGTAAAATAAAGTAGGTAGAAACACAAGTACAGTAAAAGCTTCAAAACAGACAAAATTGTATTTTAAAATAATTTCCATAAGCATCACCAATACTGCCACTTGATCATTACTAAATACCTGACTTTCATAAAGAAATTCCTCATACCATTCAGTCCCTACTGAATATGGGGTAACATTAAAAATGTTGATCACATCAGTAGTGAGGAAGGATGTTCTGTTGTCATAGGGAAGTTTGTTTAGTTTACTTAAGAAATGCCAGGAATTAACAAAATGTGTTCTTCACCATTTATTAAAATTTTGAGCATGAAATCAACATATTTCCCTAAAGAATGGGTCTTGGATCCATGTGCACTCATTATTGGTCTCATGGGCGGGTTATTCCTATCTTTATGTATCTTTGGGATGATGAAAATATTCGGCACCTTTGGAAAAGTATGACCCCATTTACGAGAAAGTGCACTTAAACAAAAGTGTACTTTTGCGAATTCTGGTTCATCGAACCGGTAATAAAAATAAAAATGACACATTGCAGCACTAAAGCATTCTACAGTGGGGATAAGGGAATATACTTATTTCCCCACTGTAGTGTGATCTCGGAGTTAGTATATATAAAGTAGCGGGGGTGTGGGGGGTGCAAGGGGCTTGCCACCTGCAAAACTGCCTTTATAGTGTGTTATTTTTATTACCGGTTCGGTGAATTGGAACTCGTGAAAGTGCGCTTTTGTTTAAGTGCACTTTCATGTAGCTGGAGTCGTACTTTTGTTTGTCAAAGAAACATAACCTCAACAAATAAAAGTAGACCCATACACACACACACACACACACACACACATATATATATATATATATATATATATATATATATATATATATATATATATATATATGTATATTGATACTAATGCTTAGTTGTGTTCCATATTTCTGATGAAGTTTGACGTGAAACATTTTACGAACAAAAGCTCTCAAATTCTAATTATGTCTTTAGTGATTGTTTATTAAAGCTGTTTAATTGTCTTATTCTGAACTTAGTGATATTTGTTACTGAATATACAGTATATATATATATATATATATATATATATATATATTTTTTTTTGATATATGTTGAAATTGTGAAGTAACAGGAGAATACTTTTTCCTTGACTTTGCCTACTTTTGACTACCAAGTCTTGTTGTTTATGCCTGCCTTTAGAAAGTGGATAGTAAGTTTTGTAATGGCAGATGGACACCCCTAATGGCTCAGATTTTTTTTAATATATCCTATTCTCTTTACCTTGTGCTAGGTAGTAGGCATAGGCAATCGTTTGATAGGTTCATAGGTAAGTACTAGGCAACTGGTCTGCCAATCATTTCAAACCTAGCCAAACAACCCTATTCAAAATGTCCCTGTAGGCTCAAGAAGGGCAATTTAAGATAGACAGGGGAGAATTTGGGGCTGCCCATTCAATTATCTAGGTTTACCTTGAAGGTGGCAAGGGTGCTACTCCACTTGATATGTAGTTGAAGTTTGTTCCAGAGGTGAGGGATGTATTGGGATATGAACCTATCATGCCAACATGTTTTATTTATCTGCTGATGAAGGTTTAGTTCCTTTAACTGAGTATCTGATGAACAATTAGTTCTGTGAAGAAATAGGAAATCAGATTGGAGCATTTGTGAATCATTTAAAGATGTAATAAGAACATCCACTTTACAGTCATCTGCAAACTTAGTTAATCACAGGAGAAAAGTGTTGGCCTAAAAGTCTGAGAAATAGATGCCAAATGGGAGAGTGTCCAAATCTGAGCCTTGTGGTGCACCACTGGTAGCTGTTTGCTTTCTGATGCTACTCTAACCACATAGGATCTGTCAGACAACCTGTTATATATCCGTTGCACAATATAAGGATTTACATTCAGATTTACAAGCCTATCAATAATGCCTGCATGGGGAATACTGTCAAAGGCTTTGGCCAGGTCTAGATATACTGTATGCACAGCATAACCACTATCCACTGGTTCAGTTACATTTTCAAAGAAATTAATGAGGATAAAGAGGACTTTCCTTTGGCAAAGCCAAATTGATGAGGGTCGAGGGCTAAGGGATTTTCACTGTCCAGATTAAGTGCTCCATAACTTTACATATGAGGCTAGCTAGACTAATGGATATATAGTTACCAGAGTCTGTGGTTGGTCCACCCTTGTGTAATAGCATTACAATACCTGTTTTCCTGCCTTAAGTAATGCAACCAGTGGAAAAGCTTAGATTAAAGAGTTTAATTAGGGGTTCAGGAAGGCCATATTTGAAAATGATAATCAGGAAACCTGGTGTGTTGTCAGGGCCCATGGATGATGTATTCTTAGCTTTTGAAAGGGCTGAGACAACTTGCTCCATAGTAATGAAGGTAGTGGCTGGAACTGTGGAATCTGTGGGATAGTTATAACTGTGGGTGGCTTTGCCAAGGCCTATACAATACTGTACTTTGAAAGGCTTATCCCATGTGGAGGAAATGAAACTCACAGCTATCTATGAGGTGGTGCTGCAGTGATAGGCTTATCCAACTCTCTCCCCAGTGTGTTGAATTAATATTGACCAGTAAGTTGTAGGTCTCTAACCCAGTATCTCTAGCTCTTAAAACTGCTAGTTGAATCCAAGTTATAGACACTGAAATCACGGCTTTATCCCTTTGCACAACAGTGCTTAATAATAGCCTTTGAACTGCTTGTTGTGGGGAAAACTGTATATCCCGAACCAAGTGTAACATAATTGTTTATCTTTTACTGATCAGGTTTGTCCCACTAGAATAGTGGCTTCTTTTCAGGGGAGACCTAAAGAGACATTTATACTGAGTGGGGGAAATCTGGTCTGTGCACTGAAGAAACTCACTTCCTCTTTTTAGTAAGTGCCATGCAATCTTGTATTTTGACCTGAGATGCCAGCAACTCAGGCAGATAGGTTCTTAGTTTAACATCCCATCCTAAGCACAGTACATACATATCCCCTCTAGAAGTACTTTACAGTCTCAGTTAAAGATCTAAAGCCTATTGGTCACTTTCAAAAGCATCTTTGTTTTACAATTAATTTTGTTTTCTGTTATCTTCCTCATGAAAAGGTTGAAAGTGGTTTTGCAAAAAGGGGATATTATAGAGTGCCCTTTTATTTTTTAATTTCACTATTTACTCCTTTTTCTCAATAAACACACCCATAAAAAGATGTCATGGTATGTACCAAGCAACAATTTGCATAATGTTGCAATAGATTATGGGTAAACAATAACACCTTACCTCTCAAGAGGATATCTTCTTCTTTACATTGTGGTCTCACTATCACACTATCAAGTATTAATTTCCAGTGTGATATGTCCAGCCTGGAAGAACTAGGTGACAACTTATTTTTCTAGGAAGTAAAAAACTGCCACTGATGCATTAAGCATAAAAATACAGTAATATATACATTAAATTAGATAATAAAGCATTGTGGGTTTAGTATTTTCTGATGTCATGGCATGGATTTTGAGCTCTGTGCAGAAAATTATGGAGCTAGCTTTACTGACAGAATAAAATATAAAAACAACAAATCTGTTTCAGAAAGTCAGCTAGCCATAACATGGACTTTCAAAAGACTGAGACTGGAACATTGACTGCTCATATGATCAACATCACACATTAAGATCGACAATATCAGTGATGTATGACCACAGGCAACACTTAAAGACCAACATTGTCCACAGTATTTCTATTTCCTTAAACCACGTATCATCACACGTGTTTGAAAAACAAGTGTTTAAAATCGACATTCTCTGGAATAGGGAAACATGCTCTTTTCCCGGGATTGTGCTATCTTGGAGTTAGTACACACACACACACACACACACACACACACACACACACACACACACACACACACACACGCACACACACACACATAATTATCAGTGGTGCTACCCACTATGAGAATGATGTTATACGCACAGATGTATGTTTATTTTTGTACAGCAGCAATGCTGTACTGCCTGCTGTCACACGTTCTCGATATGCTGGCTCTTGACGTTGTGCGTGCTTGGTCATGTGCACAGTCAATATTCCAGACTTGATCTTTCGAAAGACAACATTGTGGTTAGTTGATATAAGTATCTTAACATAGTGGACTGGAAAGAGTATACAAGGTAATTTCTTGTATTTGTTGCACAGAAATATAAGATACTTCACTTTTAGATGTAGAACTTAAAAATGCACTTTGGCTTAGAGGGAGGGGTTATCCAACCTGAAATTGTAGGGTATAAGAAACATCTGAAGATTTCTGTAGTAGGTAAAATGAATCACTTACATCAGTGTGGTGCAACTGTGCTTACAGAAAGAAAAATCATAAGGAAATATCTCCTTGGGCTGAACTCCATTGGGATTCATGTTAATTCACCAAACAGTTTTAAATCGAATGCCGTCCCACCCCAGTTTACATACACGAACACATAGATCACACAACAGGGGGAAATACACACTCAAAGATGCCAAAGGTTGGTTTTGGCTATTATGCTGCAACTGAGTAGCAGCTGATTTAAGTTCATTTGGGAACTTGACACTTTCCCCCTCATTTCAATCTACACTTGGCGTACTGCAGATAAATTGTATAAATAATGCAAGACATGCAGATGATCACTAGGGTGTCGGAAATAGTAAAGGAGGATACGGTAAATGCATCATGTGATAGATATATGGATGGATATTAGCCACACATTGAGGGTGCTGACAGGTGGGATGAAAGTTTGTGCAAAACTCTTGGGGAAAGAATTGACTGAGGGGTGGAGAATGAATGAATGACTGTTACATGGTTTAGGTTAAGGAGTAATGTGAGAAGGCACCATGTTTCAAGAAAAACTATGAAGATTCAAAATAATTTGTGTGGGATATGGTGTCATGCATTGGCAGAATGTTTCAAATATAAAGCAGAGAAGGTGAGTAGTAGACATTTCTTGGGACAGTTGGTAAGAGTGCTTAGCTACATGATTCATTTATTTTATTTTTCTATGTTTTAGCTAAGTGTTTTCATGTTTTAATGTAATCTGCCTTCACAACTGTCAGTTTAGTCAGGCAAAATATGTATGCATATATACACATGCATGTGCACACACACACACACACACACACACACACACACACACACACACACACACACACACACACACACACACACACACACACACACACACACACCTGAACTGGACCACTGACTACCTGACTACACAAAGGAATCATTTGTTTTATATTATTGCATAAAATCATGTCAAAGTATCAATAGTGAAAAGTTTTAGACGTACTGCAGATGCAGGTAGTGATCTCAAACTACAGCAATATCTTCATGCAATACAAACACATGATAATTATACTAGATGGAAAATGTGACATTGGGCATTGGTATTTTGCGATGATGTGACGCAGAAAGCAGGCAGTCAGTTTATGTTGATAGTCTGTCAGTTAAATAGTGTGGAAGAACAAATATTTACAGGGAGAAGTACCTGTATTCCAGTGATGTTACTGAGTAATGGGGTACACACACGGAACCTGTAAGACTCACCCCATTCTACTGTTTTTTAATAAAACTTTTTTTGGCCCCATCCTAACAGCTGATCATCAGCTTCTCCCAGGAACCTCTCCTTCTCTGAATCTACCAAGCACAAGCCATTCCAGACCTTCACTGTCCCATTCAGAGCTGGTGAAGAGACTGACCCATCCCAGTACAGTTTCAGATTGCTGCCAAAGAGGTTTTTATGCCCTAATTTCTTTACCCATTTATATGCATCTGTAATATCCTGGGATGGTTTATCAGCCTACCTCCATGGTGACTTAGCCACTGTTATAACCTTCCTACCCATCTCCAGCTTCTGCCAGAGTTCAATTACAATGTGTCTCTGAGACAGGATGGGAATGCTTATTGTCTCCTGCCAGTGCCTCGGACACTTGAAAGGCTAATTAAACATTGATTTCTGTGGCTGTCTTCAGGGCTTTACCCCTTTGTAATACAGCACTGATGCTTCTGGATGCTTTATGTAATCCAGTGCCTGGTGTTTAGTCAGCAGGGTCTAGCATTTTGAATATGAAAAGTAAATGTGGTAAGTGTATGGGCAAAATGTAGTAAATGTCTCAAATATGAATGATAAACAATAAGAGATTAATTGAAAACTCTGTTTATAGTTTTACAGATATTTTAATGGTGCAACAACAGAATTAATCTGATGCTGTATCTGCTATTATCTATGTGTTTATTCCATTTTTTATTCATAAGCATTTCTACTTTTATTTATATTTAAAGTTTAGTACGAAGTGATCTGTTTAAGAGATGCACTTTATCAGTCACATGACTAACATGACTGACTATTTATAAGTGGTTAGAATGAGTTTTACACTAGCTCTGATCAAGTACTACTGCAGAATGAAAATGCTTAACTACTGGAGTTAATAAAGCTTGATTTTTTTTAATATACTTTTCATGTGGGTGTGGTTCCTGTAACAGATATAGTACCTGCATTGCCTCTATTTTTGGTTATTTGTTTCTGCAGGTGAGGATCATTTTTGGTTAATGGTACACTAAATACAAATTTGATCACTTGGACATAAAACACCTTTATTATTGTTTACAAGTGTAGTAATTTCTTTGAAATAATCAAAACTGATAACCATATTATGATAATCAAAATTAAGCATATTAGAATATTATGCATCTGTAAAAGAGAAATGTGTATGTGAAAGAATAAATCAAATACCCATAAACTACATAAATATAAGTTTTATTTTCAGAAACTATTTACTGCAATCACATCGATTCCCTTGAAGCGAGCTAATGCACTTTATGATAATACCCAATTTGTATAACTCAGTCATTGGATCCACTTTTCCTTAATTTTAATAAACAACACTAGATGAGTAAATCAACCACTGCCTCTGGTAGAAAAATTGCCTGATTAACACTGTTCAATTGCTCATGTAATAGAACTTTATTGCTAAATTTCTGTCTTATGTTTGTCAAGAAATGAAACATTAGATACATTTCCAAGGAACCCACAGATAACAGAAGCTGTAGAGTCACAATCAATGTCAATTAAGTCTGCCAATTCAATTTAACCTCTAGCACATAACTTTTTTTTTTTGCAGTTCATTGCCATATGTCTCCTGCCATGAAAGCAAATAAAAATGGAAAGCGAAGAATGAAAGAAATAACTTCTAATCAACATGTACGTAAATGCAGTTTCAACTAATGGTATTATTAGGCTTGACTGTAGCAGTTAACATTTGTTAAGTTGTGCACTTCAAATAAGAACCGTGAAAGAGAAACATGACAAGTGATTAAGTTTTCAAGTCTGTTGCTCAGATTAAGAGGTGTAGACGCACATTTTAGTGCACTCACCTTCATAAACCTCTCTTGTATCATACTGGCCAAAAAAAGTGACCCTTCTTTGGAGAAAACAGTCATCATACCAGATCTGTTTTTGGTGCTACAAAAGTATAGGCACTGTTGCATTCACTGCTACCCTACCATTTTGTTTCAAGCAAGTCATTTTCTCCAAGCCTGTTATAAACAGCTTTATGTATTGCATATACTTTTCTTTAGCAGTCTGTTCATCTTTTTCAGCTCTCTCATTTTATCTTTGATATTTTGTGATGGATTCAAAAATGACAGCATTGACAAAACGATTCATTTAACTAGTTATCAGAAAAATTAGTCAAGGCATTAGAAACTGAAAACAAAATCGAGAAAACTGACAAAATTGAGATATAAAAAGTATAAGGCAAAGACTTTCAGAGGTTATGAATCCCATGACTTTTTGCCCCAATATGAAGAATCTTTCCCGATATGGAAGCAATAACATTCAGACTAACCTTTTGAATAATCATTCTTTAGATATTATTTGTACTGTAATTGTAACACCCTGAAGAATTCAAGCTATAATTCTGATACATGTGCCTCAGAGATGCACTGACAAAAATGGCAAGGCAAAATCTCATCAGAAACAAAATCCAGTAAATAAAACCAGGAAGGGGAAGGGAACATTCATTATGAAGAAAGTAAGATTTCAGGTGCTGCTTTCTTAGTGTGTTTCTAGATGTCTGTGTGAACAACATATCTGGAGCAGCAATGCAGTTTCCTAATTATGTTCCTTATTTATTAAATAGTAATTTATCTTGTTAGACATAGACTGTCATAATGATGAGAATCAATTTGTTTGTTTATTTATGTATTTACGAATGTATCTATATATGTATGCATGTATGTACCAGTGCATGCTTCTTTGTTTGTTTACTGCGGTAGGGCCCTGAACAATGATTAAATATAAAAGTATACTTACAACTGGCATACCGAAATATGACAATTTCACACTGACCTCTTAAATTACTATGTCGTTTCCATTCATGAATTTTTTTCACACTTTCTAAACAGTGTCTATGTCCATTCAATGGGCAACAGGAAAGAGCAAACATGTTGTAGCCAGAACTGGAGTTTCCTCTCCATATTTACTGAAAACAGAAAACACATTAAGAAAATGGATGTAGAGTGAGTCTGGCACTTAAAATAACAAATCAATGACAAAGCATATGCACCAAACCATCAGTGGCAGGACATCAGGGAATATATGGAAACAGTAATAATCCACAGACTGAAGGAGAATAATACAAACAGATTTACTGCAGACAAGCTTTGTGCCCTTCAGCTGGTTAGGTCAACATGAAAAATGAAATGGCAGGTTTCCATTACACCCAGTAACAATACGTGGCATATATATATATATATATATATATATATATATATATATATTGTGCATGTGCGTCTGTGTGTGTGTGTGTGTGTGTGTGTGTGTGTGTGTGTGTGTGTGTGTGTGTGTGTGTGTAAATGAAGAACACAACAAAAAATAGTTACCAGTTGCCTTGGAAGCAGGTTTATCTTTTATCCATAGTTTCAGTGGAGTTACAAGTATCTGATGCCTTTTTTCTCTCTCTCTCTTTTTTTTTTTTTTGTTAATCAGGTACACAATCGATTCACTACAATGCCATTAACAAAGAGTATGTGAGAGATATAATTATACAATGTCAGTAGAGGCAAGGTACTCGCATACAAGCACCTATAATAACAAATAAGTCATCAGTACCACAAACTTTACCCACCTGACATAGACCTGTCATAAAGATCCACATGCACTTAAATATAATCTACCCAAAACACTAATATCTCCTATACACTCAGCAAAAAGGCCACCACACAAGACACACATGGCCACATCCCATGCTGTCTCAGGTTCTAAGCCCATAAGGCACAGTGCTACAACCCAACATTTTGATCATAGGAGACTCCATTATGAAACACACAAATGTCCACTTACCATTCTAATGAAGGAGAGAGAGTCACAGCCAGCTGTCTGTCAGAGGCCAGGATACATCAACCCACACATGCACTCAGGTTATTGAATCACAAGTAGCGGTATGACTTTGTCATAGCCCATGTGGGTGTAGATGACCTGAGATGAACCTCCCTAGACTATATGAACTGAGGCAGGATGAAGCTCTCAGACTATGTATTCCAGGCTGTATGAGCCTAGCACTGAGCAGCATTCAGCCTTCTCCTAGGATGATGCTGTAATATGAACAGAAGATGATTGACTTTAATAATTGGCTTAGTTTTTGGTATCACTCCAGGTTGGTACAATATTTGTCAGCATGGGAGGATATGGTCAGCAGGTAGTGCTGCTTTGGGATATGGTCAGCAGGTAGTGCTGCTTTGCCAGGGATGGTTTGCTTGTGTCCCCTCTTGGCTTTTGAATATTGGCTAAACCATTGTCCTCCCCCATTGTGCCATTTTTAGGCAATGCCAATCTGACAAAACTTCTGACATAGCAAAACCAACCCTAGAAAATCTAAAGGTGTTACTGCTCAAAGCCTAGTGCCTAAAGAAGAAATTCCACTGCTTCCAAACTCTTCACACCTTGGGGAATGCAGACATTTGTGCAGTTACTGAGGCAGTTTAAAAATGTGGAGAGCACCTCAGCAGTGCAGGGTTTGCAATGTCTTCCATATATTTAGAGCAACTACTCCTTGGCAAGGACTAACTGTGGAAGGGCTTTGATTTTCATCAAAAACAATCATACTTCAAGAATTGGCAAACAGGATAATATGTTTGAGCTTCCCCAAGTCCAAATCACTATAGGGTAAATCCCATACCATGTCTTGCAAGCTATAAGTCCTCTTCTGTGAACATGGAAACCCATAATACATACTTAAACTTACTGGACTCACTCATCATGTCACCCAATGCCATATTCATGGGTGACTTTAACTACCCCACTACAAACTGGAGATCATTCTCAACTCCAAATGTGCAGACCCAGAGATTCCTGGACTTTCTCAACACATACACCGTGGACCAGATAGTTCATACAGACAATAGGGGTAACAACATACTGGATGTAATCCTCACTAACATGGGAGAATGTTCTAGTGTAATGTACCATGCAGGAAATATTCTAATGCAAAGTTCCTACTATTAAGGGATAACCTGGCAAAATTTCAAGCCACCTCAAACCCTGAGACCACTGATGCCTGTACAGAACTGTTCCAAAGACCCTGTGCAATCATGTCAATAAATGTGTAGAGTTAGCTATGCCTAATAGAAATAAACACAAAACAAACACAAAAAAATAAAAGACTCTGGTGGAGAACCTTAGGTTGTAAAACAAAGGGAAGGAAGGTATGGCAAAGATAAGGAAGTGCAATGCCAGCAGGAAAATGTATCTTGTCAATCTAAACAAGCAACTCAGAAAACAAATCAGGCCCACTAAAGGCAACATTGATGTAAAAGTAGCCTTGCAGGTGAAGGGCAACCATAAGGCAGTATACAACAGTGTGCTGAACTAATTGTAAATGGTGCGACCTACACTGACCCAAGAGATGGTGAATCTATTGGCTGCCAAATTCAGCTCCACCTTTACCCATCTCTGTTCTACAGCCACCCCTCTAGATGTACTATTGAACATAACTCCCCCAACTATCACTAGAGAGCAGGCCCATGATGTGCTCTCCAAGGCCAAGAATGCCAAAATATCAGTGGGCCATTATAATATCCCAAGCTGTCTCCTAAATAGCATGAATCACCACCTATCAGGACCACTAGAATCACTATATAACCATAGCATCCAGACAGGCTTCATGCCATGTAAATGGAGAACTGAAACTGTTATCTCTCTGCACAAGGGTGGGTCATCTCTGAACCTCAGAAACTACAGACCCATAAGCATGGTAGTCTCACACATGCAAATCCATGGAAAGAGTTATCATGGAAATGAGTAACAATTATATAGGAAACCTTCAAACACTGGATCCAGCCCAGTTTCATCAAGGGCAGATTATGTCTGGCCAACCTGGTGGACTTCTTTGAGGAGGTCACCAAGACAAATGAGGGCAAAGCAGTGCATACTGCCTACCTTTACCTGGTCATGGCAGTTGATAAAATACCAAACTTAGGCATTGTAGACAGACTTATAGAATTAGATGTATAAACCCCTATGTCACCTGATTGATAGCTGTGTGGCTCTCAGATAAGACCCAAGAAGTTAGGTAGGGGAATCCACCTCAGTGCTCTATACTGGGTCCACTTCCTTTTTGGTATCACTTCTTCAAAGTCAAGGCCAACATCAAGAGCCTCTGGCTGAACAGGTTTGCTGACAATTTCAAACTTGGTGCTGTCATAGAATCCTCCCAAGATACAGATATTCTTCAAGAGGGCTGATTCAGACAAATACATGATGTCAAAGCCACAGTCTGAAACACAATGCTAAGAAATGTGTAACAGCATTATTTGCAAAGTTGTCAAGCCTTGGAAACTACCTCATTGATAACACGCTCCTTAAGAGGAGATCCAGCAGTCAGGGATTTGGGGACACATGTAGACAGCAGCCTCACCATTGACCATCATGTTTCTACAGCAAAAAAGAAAGCATTCTATGCTATACAACTTATAAGGAAGGGTATGGCATCTAGGTTCAAGAAAGTCATTGCTTCAATGTATTCAGCCATCATTAGACCAGTCATTGAGTACACCTCCCCCTTTGGTGTGTACCTCACCGGGCACATGCAATATCTGGAACATCCACAGAGATTCCTTACAAAAAGGATAAAGGGAAAAACAACATATCCTATGCTCAAAGCCCTGTCCCTGTACTTAGTCTCTTGCAGACTGTTTAGGGGTGAGATCTATGTCTGCCATACAAGGCATCCTTGGAGGTGCTCTGATGGACCTTCTGCATATCTACAAAACAAATAGCATCAGAAATACCCAGTCTAGGGACTTAAACCTCGCTTGTGAAATAAATGGGATATTTTGGTGGGACAAGTGTATGTCTCAGAGATTAACCCTTCTAAGGACAGATTTCCCATCTTTGTAAAACAGAGTTCTTCCCTAACTCAGTTCAAGCATAATTTAGACCAGTGGATGGGGAATTGCAAATTCACCTGTGGTCTTGCAAATGTCCCTAATGCACAGAGGCAGCCTGTAGATGCTTGATTACAGAAGCTCTATCCTGCATATACCTCTTAAAATAATCTTAACATTCTTAAACTTGTCAGATACATTTGGGATGCAGTGATGGACTTAAAAGACCCCCATAGTTATTAGCATTTATGAACCTATGAACATGCATAGAAATTATGCATTAACACTCTAATCTACAGTGTATTAAGAAACCAGTGCATCAGCCTTTTATTTCAACAGTCAATAGGGTTGATTCAGTCCACTGTTCTACTGAAATCAGTATGATTTATGGTACTCATAAATCTAACAGTTTGGCTGATTCAATTTATTCTGTTTTCAAAATATTTTCTCTCATTATTACAAAAGGAAACATTTTGGAAGTAATGTGATCTGTTTATCATAAGAGTTAGGGATGATGGAAGACATAATGGTCATAAAAGCAGCAAAGAGACCTTATAAGCCTTGCAATATATCTGAATGCGAATATGTTTATTAGTGCTTTCTGATGCAAGCATAAATGACCAATGTTTTGTGTTGGAAATAACCTCCTTACCAAATACAGTAGCAGAATATATAGTCTTTAAAGCAAAAAGTGTGTTTTTGTTTAGGTGATAAATATGGGAACCATGAAAATTTCTTCAGAGCTATAGTCCCTGGTACAACATCATGAAAGACCGAACCCACAATGCTGTACAACCTAAAATTTCCATATTAAATGCATCAGTAAGAGCTTCTCCTTTACTAGAAAGACAAGGTGGCCGCCACGTTTTGCTAGTGGTGCACCTTACATGGCAGATTAACACATGTGATGATGATGTAGCAATTATAGTACAGTGTTAGTAACAGCTACTTGTCCTGAAGAATTAGGTTGTTGTGTTTACCAATAATCCTTTTGTAGTTGTAAGTAAATTATTAACCAGTAACCTACGACTGCTTCACTTTTAGGTGTGAGTATAGAGAAAAACTGAGAAACAGTGAAACTGAAAAACAAATCTCTATTGGTATATATGGGGACTTGTGAGGTCTGTAATTCCTTTTATATTGGGAAAACCGAGAGAAGGCTGAAACAAAGGGTATACGAGCACCTATATGACATAAGGAAGGAAAATACAAACAATGCAGTGTTTAGACACACTTTAACATGTAAATCAGCCAAATTCCTATTCTTCGTCATAGCATATATTTTTTTATGCATTAATTAAACTGGCCATTTTAAAGCATACAACATTTATTTATATACATTTTAATTATGTAATTTTCTATGTAAATTATTTGATTCACCACTAGATGGCGAAATTGTATCATTTGTGTTGAACTCTATGCATTTAAATATTTATACATACATATTTAGGGTTACTTTTTTAAGGTTTTTAATGTTCTTTTAAGTACTTAAATTTATTGAATTATTGTATAAAACATGTAACAAGAAATCTGTAATTTTAACAATAAGGATGTTAATTGAATTTACTAACATTTTAATTAATCAGGAGACATTATTGGTAGATTCAAATAACAGCTGACATACATTTCACGCACTGAGCACTGTTTTGTTTTTCTGATGAAGTGTATGTCGACAAAAACGCGCTGAGAACTGTAGTAGCTTTATTGTTTTTGTACTGTGCGGTTTGTTCGTGGAGTGATATTAAACATCTCTTGCTGATCTGCTGTGCCTGTTTTTGTGGTTATTAGTGTGAGTTTGGGCACATTGACCACTTATTTTTTTTACAATATTACATTTATACCATAGAGCTTTGGAATGTTCCTCTTTTTTTTTTTTTTCAATTCCTTTTTATTAGGGTTATATCAAAACCAAATGAAGACAAGAAAATGATATAACAGAGAATAAAACAATAACATACAATATACAGACCTACAAACATAAAACCTATATACATTAGATAACCTATATACAGTTCTCATCTATATCAAGCTATGCAGCATACAGAAATATGCATTGCAATCATGTCAGAATGAGTTCAAATATCATTTTCCAAGTGTCCTTCTGGGTCCTTTTTTTCCTCATGGAATACCATAAATATTTATGAGCCAGGAGTTGTTTACTAGCTGTTTGCTTGAATCCATCCCATGTTATTTTGGACCTGTTTTTCCAATTTAATGTGATGTAGTATTTTATTAGCATAAATGTTGTAACTAGAATGTGCGTGTGATTATTCTTCATTCCTATAGGAGGTACGTGTAAGAGGGCAAATTTCCAGGATAAGGTTGATTTTTCATAGCCCATTTTCTCTAATTTGACTCTTAAGGCACACCAAAGTTTGTATGTACATTTACAACTCCAAAATATATGAATAATATCAGCTTCTTTGGAGGGGCAGAATTGGCAAAAAGGTGGGAGTTCTTTGTACATTTTATTTAATATTGTGGGCGTAAGATATGCGTTGTTTAAGATCATAAGCTGACTATATCTGAGCTTCTGAAGGAGAATGTCTTTGGAAAATTTCTGAATTGCCTGTGCAGTTATATTGGAGGTAACTGTAGGGTCTTGTTTTGTCCAATAATTGGAGTGGATAGCTTCTTTCGTGTGTCTAAGTGAGATAATGAATTTATAGGTATAGAATGTTCCTCTTTGAAGTTCCAGAATGTATGTTATAGATATATTATTTGATTATATTATTGTCAGGTGACATACAACTAAACCTACGCTCCACATCTGACTACTGTCATTCAACCCTGCTTTAAACATATGACTTCTTATCATTCAGTTCTGCTTTAAACATCTGAATATTGTTATTCAGTCCTGCTTCAGTGCTGAGAATCTCTTCATGAGCTATAGAAATTTAAATAGGATTAATAATAACTGGAGGCTTCCTGAGTGAAGGGATCCCTCATATAACCCCAACACCATTTTAGTAGCTGAGCTCTTCTTAAAAGATCTCTTGATATAACTTTCAAATTTTTTAGGTAATATGCCAGTAACTAGACAGGGCAGATGGGTATTATCTTTTGATAAGAATTCATCACAGCTGTCCTTTTCTATAATAGTCTGAAGTAATGTTACCTCAGATACTGCCCCCCACCTGGACAATTATATGCATCAAACAATATGGCCGTTCCAAGCTGCTAATTGTCACAATATCTATTCCTCCACTTACCTTAGCCATCTTAGTCTTGTACTAAGACACTTAAAAAACTGTCATTGAAATAGGAGAGCATTAGAAGTTAATAATCTTAGGTGATCTCAACTTTAACTGGAAAGGGCAACATAAAACTATCCTTACTGGATTTTTATTCTTCTATAATCTTACAGAAATGATAGCATGTTGACCAAAGTGGGAACCAAGAAATATACAATTCTGAATGAATTATAACAAATATCCTTGACACATTTGCAAATTCTACCACTCGGTATGAGTAATCACTTCCCTGTATGTAATGTGTAGTCATTCAGAATTAAGAATGCTCTCTGTCAATTCATTCTGCTAAAAGAGTTTGAAATGACAGTGGTGGACACCGTTATTCAACTGTCCTAATTCAGCAATCTCTCTTGCCACTTTCTGTAACATTTTATACTAATACAAGAGAAAATCCTTGCTATCACACAAAAAACTCCAAAACAATAAATTGCAATGGCTAATAAGAGCTAAATGAGTTAATAAAATGAGGGAAAAGACCTGGTCTGAATGGGAATAAAATATTACTAATATAATAAAACACAAATAACCAACAAAGGACACAGGACCACCACAGGATTGAAGGCACCAATTTATTGAGCACTTTCATTCATAGGAATATGTACTTCTTCACAATGAAAACATACCCTACTAGGCCAAACTTATATAGGAAGTGGGGTGGGGAAAAAGCTGTCAGTCATTAGGCCTGTTATGTCATTTCCTGAGGATTGGTACAATGGAAAAGTAATCATTCATCCCAGGTGCAACATCACTAATCAACAAAATCTACCAGTGCAGTTCCTTGCATTGCAGATCTGTTTCCTGATCCCCACCTCACATCAAGTGGAACTGCATCTAAAATAAAAAAGATAATGTCTTAAAATTGTCTCAAACAAATATAATGTGTAAAAAGGGCATTTCTCATGTCTTTAGACTTGATGCAGTAATAATGTTGCTGCATTATCTTCTTAAGTTTACGTTGGGTATTCTCAGAATAATATGATAACAAGAATTATATATTTCTGCATAGATAACACCAAAAGTGTTGCAATTAAAGTTGTGAGCAGAGGCTAAAACCATAATGTACTTTTGGTGGACCAGATTTAGCCCCTCATGTATGAAATGACAAAAGTTTAAGCACAACATTTGGGCATATGACCACATCTATCATTACCAACCAACTTATGTTCCAGCTCTGCACCTATGCTAGAAGAGGACTTAAACAGAAACTGGGGCTAAATATCCAACTTGGCCAATTCAGGCGAGATGTCCAGGAGTAAGCTCCATTTGTAGTCCATGATCAATCAAACCTTACCAGTTTGACTGGAATGGTGTAGAATCACTGATTTAGCAAAACCATTAAATTCTGAGCCTACAGTCAAAGGTTTGTGTAAAGTAGGTGTAAATCTGGTTGCTCTGTTTCAACAGACATACCCCATCTGATCATCCATTAATTCCAAAGGATAGCCTCTGGCATGGAACATCTCCTTTAAAATGTGACATTCCTACAAGAAAATGTCATCCTCCCAGGAAAGTCCAGAATGCTGGATAAACTACCCTTTACTGATCTCCCTTTTTAGGCTACAATTGCGTGCATTACCAAATGTAAGAAGTAATTGAAGTAATTAGGCTGCCTGTATATTTATGAACTGAAAATACATGATTTTTGTTACCACATTCATGTCCAAAGAAGTATATCACAGTCATCCACCTGAAATGTAAAGTCCAAAAATGTGATGGTTGCCCCGACAAATGCTATTAACTCTTTCAAGATATCCCTGGTGTCATGCCAGACAATGAAAATGCCATCCAATAAATAAGTTTTTAGAAAAGGGGCAGACTTTCTCCTATGAATATACTGCTGTTTCCAGTAACATAAGACCAGATTAGCAAATACTGGAATGTATGAAGTCCTCATAGTGACCCCCCCCCCAGGAAGCTGCTTGAAATATTCCACTTAAAATGTATAAAAAAATTATATTTAGAACAGATCCATGAATAAACAGACATTGCTGATCTCTACTGAAGAAAGGCCAGTATTATCTGTGATGAAATCTCTGATCCAATCCACGCCAACATCCTGGGGAATCCTGAATAAATCCTCCATATCCTCATTGACCAGAATATCCTCTGAATCAAATGTTAAATAATGGATCTTATCCCAAAACTCACATGAGTCCTTGAGAACACTTTGAAACCTTTCCAGGAATGGATTCAGCTCATGGTTCACATACATAGGCAAGGGTTCTGCTATAGATCCATTAGCTGAAATAAACATTTGCATGGGTGTATCAGTCACATACTTTAAAATATTAAGTCTGTTTAGAAATAAAGAAGCTATATACCCTTGATTTCAGCTTGAAAATCAGTGGTGTATATTCTCATGAGGAGGAAGCCCATTATGCAGTTCTATGGGACACCGCTGGTGACAAATCTGTTGGAAGAAGGTGTGCTATCAACCCACACCAGGTGGGCTCTATCTCTCAGCCTGTTAGTAATCCTAGGGGGAAACAAAGGAGTTTATACATCAGCAGGTGAGTGTTTTGATAATACCAGAGTATGGAATAGTATGACAGGCATTAGCTAGATCCAGGTAGGTAACATGTTCCAATCGGACATCATCTAGTGCTCCAGCCACCCTGTTTAAGATGTCCACCTGCTTCAGCAGATCTTTCCTACCCATTTTAAAGTCAAATTAACAAAGGTTAAGAATATTTTTTTATAATGATATGCAGTTGTGGTCATAGGTAAAATAATCATATTATTTTGAAGAATGTACAACTTTACTTCTATTTCTAAAACTTCATCTTTTTAGCACTGGTAATGCAGGGGCACAATCACTAGTGTATTTGAAATGCTTGAAATGCAGGGGCACAATCACTAGTGTATTTGAAATGCAGGGGCACAATCACTAGTGTATTTGAAATGCAGGGGCACAATCACTAGTGTATTTGAAATGCAGGGGCACAATCACTAGTGTATTTGAAATGCAGGGGCACAATCACTAGTGTATTTGAAATGCAGGGGCACAATCACTAGTGTATTTGAAATGCAGCGGCACAATCACTAGTGTATTTGAAATGCAGGGGCACAATCACTGGTGTATTTGAAATGCAGGGGCACAATCACTAGTGTATTTGAAATGCAGCGGCACAATCACTAGTGTATTTGAAATTCGGGGGCACAATCATTAGTGTATTTGAAATGCAGGGGCACAATCATTAGTGTATTTGAAATGCAGGGGCACAATCACTAGTGTATTTGAAATGCAAGGGCACAATCACTAGTGTATTTGAAATGCAGGGGCACAATCACTAGTGTATTTGAAATGCAGGGGCACAATCACTAGTGTATTTGAAATGCAGGGGCACAATCACTAGTGTATTTGAAATGCAGCGGCACAATCACTAGTGTATTTGAAATGCAGGGGCACAATCACTAGTGTATTTGAAATTCAGGGGCATAATCAATAGTGTATTTGATTTATGTGTATTTCTTTTACACCAAAAATGAATTGCACTGAATAAAATATAAAGTGCAAGTGTTTTTAGCTGGACAAAAATACTGACTTCACTTGAGAAGGCTCCCCTACACAAACTGTAAGCACCGTTACCTAGTTTGGGGGGAAAACAGCTAACTAACAGGATCACTATGCAGGATAATCAACATTTCTTAAATCTTTTAATCTTCTAATTCTTTATTCCTGCACTTTTATCCAGTTTCAGAATTTAAAACAGCACCAACCACTTAACATATTACTTACTGCTAATGCATTTTAGCAAAATGTCTACACCATTAGCTGTGCCAAATGCCAAAGCTAGGCAAAGATCATCCTTGGAATATAGTCACATCAGCCCTGTACATGTCCGTGGAGCATTTTATTACATTTACAAACATGGATGGATTCTTTAAAACATATTGCTGCTAATCATAAGTCTTTATAATTTAGGAAAATTAAGTTAATAAAAATCTGGACCTGGACCCTGACTTAAAAATCCTAAATAACAACCTGTGTGCAACTAAGCTACGTAATTCTACCGCAGCACATATTTGATCTTCTAGTTGCCTATTTTGCTCCAATTCTTTTTCTTTAAATCAATCTCATTTAGGTCACTTGTATCTGCCTTACTCCTCACTGAACTCTATTACTCATTTCATACTACAAAAATGACCTCTATTAGAATCACTATTGTACTTTAAAGGATTAAAGTCTTTTTAGCAACAGATTTGACACTTTCAATTTCCACACAGTTCCACCTTCTTGTCTTTGTTTTGAACTGTTGATGTTGGATTAATTTACTGGATAGTCAGAATTGTATGAACTTACTGGTAGTTAATTATCTCCGAGCTATCTTTGTACCTGCCTTATATTTAGAATAACATTCTGCGCGTCTTTGCTGTGCACCTGACATTTACTTATGCACTAGTATGGATACTGTTGCTTTAAATACTTTGTACTTTGAAATGAACATGGTCATCTAATGCATATAAATTCCTTTTTGGTATATAACTGTGGAAAATACCTGAAAAATGTTAGTTCAGCTCAGCTATCCAGTTTAAAAGGAGTAAATAATAAAACTTCACTTGCCACCAGACTGAGTGGCTGACATTTAAAATGAGAAGGCATTACCTGGATATGTTGGTCATAATCACTCTTCTATGGACTCTGGGTATGCTCTGCAACATTGTGACGGTAATAAACAGTCTGCTAACTTATCATATCTATACCCCTTCATAAGGGAGTGCGGTTTTACCTTCTAAATGTATTGACTATACACTTTACAGAACTGAAGTCCATGAAGTTGTTCCAGAAGTTAACTTTATGTATGACTAGTCTGGCCTTCATAACTTTATTTCTGTAATATTAAATAAAAGCTAGTCTGCATATCATTTATGTCAGATTTGCTAGACTAATACCAGTATTTGGCAGAAATAGGAGGCTTAAGTTCAGAGAATCTCCTGGTGCAACAAGTAACTAATCCATATTGCTATCCTACAAACATCCCTGTTTTTTTTTTTTACCTAATTCCCAACTTCTATTTCATCTTTTAGCTTCATTTGCTACTCACTTTCCCCTCCCATGCTGCCTTGCTGTATACGCATTGTCACACCCCTCTCTAATAGCACCCATCTGTTCTGCATTGTAGCTTCTACTTTTCCCAAATAAACTCTCACTTCTCCCAATCTTTCCTACAGTCTCAATCTCTAGCCTTTAACCCACCTATTCCTTACATTCAGGAGAAGATACTATGACAACCTAATCCTCTTTCTTCATAGAAAATACTTCTTTCTTACCCATCCTCAGCTTTCAAACTCCACCACCACTAAATATCCTTCTGCCCTGCAACTTCTTTTTCCATCTCGATCCCAAATTCTCCACTGCCTGCGAGCTGTATCATAGAGATCCCTTTACTTAATCAGACTGTTCCTCAACTTATTCTCTATTCTTCTGCTACTGAGCAGTCATTCATCCTTCCATGACTCTATAATAGCTCTCAACATCTCTCCAACTGTCCCAACCACCTATCCATACTTCCTCCCTACACTCACCACACCACACAAACCTATTTAATGACACCCCTCACCTTTACCCCAAATATAGACTGATTAACCCCATTTCAACTCAAACAAAATTAGGTGAAAAAATACTCACCAAAAACAACTATCATTAATTTTCCAATATTCTAAAATCCTTCTAGTAGGAGGCATTCACCCTAATCCTGGTTCCACCTATCACAACGAACCATCAAGACAATTCTCTTCCACACACACTACTTTAGCCACATGGTGGTCAAACTCCTCCCTATGCAATCTGACTTTTGCTGCCTAAATGTTAGAAGCATAAGAAATAAAATTACTAGATTACTCATCATAAGCCTGATATTCATGCTGTAAATGAAACGTGGTTTATCCCCAATATAAACGATTCTGAAATTACACCTCCCTACTATAATATTATCTGTAATCACCATATAAAGAGGAAAGGTGGTTGTATTGCTTTAATATTTCCCAACTACCACATTTCCTGTTACAACAAACCAATACCAGAATTCAATTCAGCAGAGCTTAATAGCTATAAACAAATATGTATTACTGTTCTTTACATCTCTCCTGGTGACAACACAGCTATACTGCAAGATATCCTACTAGGTGATGTGAGTGTCAATTGATTGGACATAAAGTCTAACTCCCCTACATCTAGCGTGGACTTATTTGGTTTTACACAACTAATTAATAGGCCCACACATTATAGGAAGACATCAAATTCCCTATTAGACTGGATCCTAGTATCAGACCCCAGCAAATACACCACCTCGGGTAGAATGTCAGACTCTCTCAGTGATCATCTCCTAATCTATACAACCAGACATCTCATACATCCACTTAAACAGCATGTTTATAAAACATGAAAACTTTATAAGTTTAATCCAGAAATGTTCATTACTAACCTATCATCTATTAACTGGAACTTCCTAAAAATCTTCCCCTTAGATGAACTTTCCTGCATATCCTAAATAGCCTTGTACCTTTTAGAAGGAAGAGACTAAAAAAATAATGTAATTTGGTTATCCAAAACGAGTAAAATGTTACTGCCGGATAGAGAAAAAGCAGGGAAAGAATGTCAAAAATACAAAACAATATCATAAAAACTACAGAATGCTTCGCAATCATACTAAAAGGCAAATTAATGAAGACAAAAAATATGCTCTAAGAGCTTCCAGTATAACAGTAAACACAACCCTAAAAAGTCTGGACACCAATTAAAAAAATGTTGCAGCCTGGCCATAAATTCAACCCTAACCCCTCTCCTAATAATTCTTCATTTGAAACCACAATACAGTTCAACTCTTATTTCATATACAGTATAGCATTTCTCATCAATGATCCCCCAAAATCTAATCTTAACCCCAGCCAGCAGCCACATATCATCACATCCATTTTCACCTTCAAATCTATGCCCACATCCTATATAAAAATACTCTTAAACAACCTCTAACCAGGCTCTACTTCAGATGATGACTCTCCAAGTGAATACTTTAAAATAGTAGCTGCTAGCATTGCCCACCCTGTCTCAGTTCTTATAAATAGAGCAATCCAGGAATCCCACATTCATTGTCTCTGGAAAAAGTCACACATTATCCCTCTGCCCAAAGGAGGAAATTCAATAGACATTACTAACATTAGACCTATAATAATCTTATCCCCTTCTCCAAAATACTTGAAAAATGTATCCAAAAATAATTGCTAGATTATCTCCTGAAGGATACTCTTGTCCCTCACACTACATGGCTTCTGTCCCTCCCATAGTACTAACACTGCACTTTTAACCTATATAGATACTGACAATAAAGCTAGAGATAATGGCAAATGAGTCTACTCCTTATTTCCAGACTTGTCTAAAGCCTTCAACACAGTTTGTCACAGCAAATTCCTACTTCAAATGTCTTTATTAAGTCTCTCTCAACCCACCCTTCTATGGTTCAAAAGCTACCTGTCCAATAGGTATCGGTCAGTAAAATGGCACTTCACCTTCTCCAAACCTCCCAGTCACCACCAGTGTGCCACAAGACGCACCTCCAAAAAAATTACTTAGAAAGCTTTAACAACAACTGAAACATGGCTTTGTAACTCACAACTCATGCTCAATACTGCCCAAAAAAACTACTACTTTTTTCTACAATTCCCTCTCCCATGAAAAAACAAACATTTAAAGTCCTCTCTCTTGATAATACAACCATTGAAGTCACTTCTTATAGCAAACTAATAGGGATGATAGTGGATGATGATCTTAAATGTATCCTGCATATACAAAATTGCATAAGAAAGAGTCATCAGAATTAGGGATGCTTTATAGAGCCAAAAACTTTCTCACCGAGGCAACTAAAACTCCACTTGCCACTAGTTATCTCCTCCCCACTCCTCTTTATGGCACTCCCATCCTTACTAACCTCCAGGCTTCATCAAAATTGAAACTTGAACAATGCTATAGCAAAGTTGCTAAATTTATAGCAAATGCCCCTTTCAAAACCCATCACTGTATAGCACTAAAACCCCCATCAACTAACACATGCATAGCTTCTTGCCACCAATAAAATTATCCAGAATCCATTTCCTTGTCCAGCACTAAACAACATTCTACACAACTATGTTCCTAGTCGGAACCAAAAACTCTTGTCTGTCCACAAACCTATCAGATCTGCTGGGCATTGTCTGTACTTGTACGATGTTGTTAAGGCCTGAATCTTCTTATCTCTATCCATCAACTCAATACCCTCCCTCGCATCCTTCAAAACCATTTTGAAAGACTTCTCAACCAAAAGCCGACTCTGTTTTTGCTCAACACTCGGATAAACTATATCCATAAATGTGGACAAATACCTGTTCATACCTTATATCTCCTTACTCTCCCTTCTTCACTCACTTCCTTACTTATATAAATTTTTCTCTAAATATATCATAAGCCCACTTTTCTCTCACTTTGTATTGCAATTCCTGTTTGTATTAAACTAACTTACTTTTAATTGCTCTGTAAACTGTCTAAAATTTCTCTACCTATTAAATCATTATCATATAACCTGTATCTATTCTTAACCAATGTTTTCATATTATGGTTAACTTGGTAAAATTATTTCAACTGTAGTTGTTTTGTACTATTTTTAAAGACTGTAAAATTATTATTCTTTAAATGTTTTGTAATACTTTGGAGCTTTTCTCCCCGGGCCTCTTCTGAAAATTGACTTTCCCAGTAATCATATGTCAATAAATAGATAAATAAACTATTGCTTATATGAAAATTCTTTTTGGTTAAAGGTGTTAGGCTAAATGTTAGTTTATTGAACCCAGTTCTTTACAGATAGAAACATATCGATGCCCAAGTACTGTCCACAATCTTGCCTCATATGTTTACCCAGTTCCTCATAAATAGTTTGATTTTTTAACAAATCGCTCAAGATTACAGTCATTCAATGATGTCAGACAGTACAGTTTCATACTTCTTTTTGCAGCAAAATGAATTTTCTGAAACATGATCTGTTGTTCTCTTTATTTTTAAGTGGATTAGGGTAATACTTAACCATTGTCTCCCTGTTAGTTTTGGCAGTGTCCAGAATTCTTGAGCAAAGAATTTGAGAGGTATGGAAGCAAACTACAGTCCTAGTAATATGTGTAATGAAGGTGCATCAAATTATTTTGTTAAGCTACAATGATGCCTTCCTCCTGAAATTATATCTGCACTAAAAAAGTAAAAAAAAAAAAAGAAGACAGAGAGATAAAAAGAAATAAAAAAAGAATATCGGTGAGCATCTTCCACGATCCTCGGCTGGGGTGCCCTCTGTGCGGAGTCTGCATGCCCTCCCTGGGGTCACGTGGGTTTCCTCCATGTGCTCTGGTTTCCTCCCACATTCCAAAGACATGCTGTAGCTGGACTGGACACTCTAAATTGGCTCTAGGCATGAGTCTGTGCGTGTGTGTGCCTTCTGTGGAAGGTTGGGCACCGGGTTGGCAACTCGACACCGTAAAACTCCACTGCCAATCATGAGTGGACAAGTTATCTACTGTGGTGACCCCAAACCAGAAAAAGCCAAAAGAAGAAGAAGATGAGCATCTTCCAAAGTTTAAATCTCCTCACAACTGCTAAAGATTAAATGCCATGGCAGTTAAAATTATTCCGCTTTCCATAAGAGTAAAGCTACAAATATGGCTGATTTGTTCATATCCTTTGGTATGAATAAAGCTTACACATGCTAAACAAAAACGTTTTAAAGAATTACTATATGTGTTAAAATACTAGAATTACAGTACTTTCTGAACTGCATCCAAAATAACATGCCACCTAGGTGTGGCAGACAACTACATATGCCTGTAGTTACAAGAGAAATAGAATTCACTCTGCCAACAGCTCATCTATAAAATTCATCATTCCCATAGACCATGCTGGACCACTATAGAAAATGTATATGGGCAAACTGAACCCAAATACCAGCAGTCAAATACTGGGTGCCTTCTGTGCGGAGTCTGCATGTCCTCCCTGTGGTCCTGTGGGTTTCCTACAGGTGCTCTGGTTTCCTCCCACATCCCAAAGACATGCAGTAGGTGGATTGGACACTCTAAATTGGCCCTAGGTGTGAGTGTGTGCTTTCTGTGGGAGTTTGGGCCCTGGGCTGGCAACTCGACACCATAAAACTCCACTGCCAGCCATGAGCGAACAGATGATCTGCTGTGGCGACCCCTAACCGGGAAAAGCTGAAAGAAGAAGAAGAAGAAGAAATCTGTATAATATGCAAAATATATACAGTTTGTTGTAGCCTACATAGTAACAATGCAAAAGATGTAAACAATTATCAGTGAAAGTGGAAGGATATCATAGATCAGTTCTACGTGTAACCAGGACTGCAGTTACTAAATGTACACTACTATAACCTAAATGTGGACTAATACCTCTCCATGCATTATATCTCCTTACTCTCCCTTTTTCATTCACTTCCTTACTTCTACGAATTTCTCTGCCATTGCTTTCCATCTAATTAAGTTCACTTTTCTCTCACTTTGTATTGCAATTCCCATTTCCATTATACTCACTTCCCTTTAATTTCTGAATAAATTGGATAAAATGTCTGTAATTGTTAATTCATTGTCATATAACTTGTATCTATTGTTAACCAATGTTTTCAGATTATGTCTAATTTGGTCTAATTATAAACTATTTTTTTATTATTATTTTAAAGACTGTAAAATTCTTATTCTTAAAATATTTTGTAATAGCCTGGAGGTTTTCTCCGCAGGCATCCACTAAAAATGGGCTTCTACCCATCTGAACATTCCCAGCAATCAAATGTCAGCAAGTAAATAAATACACAGTAGTGAAACAGCACAAGTAAATAAATACACAGTAGTGAAACAGCACAAGTAAATAAATACACAGTAGTGAAACAGCACAAGTAAAAGTCTGACCAGCTTTTACTGTGAAAGGTGCTTTGATGTTATTTTAGCAGAGAGAGTGGAATATGTGAAATATCTAACAGATACTGCTTATTAAAGAATTATTCTATATTCTTCTCTTCATTATGCATGGAAGAACAACAGCATTACTGCCTTTTCAGGAGAATTAAGCATTCCTAATCATAATAAATGTGTGTTGTGGAACAGTAAAAGGCTATGGATAAAGGGATAAATCTAATTATTAGTTAGAAATAAGTTGTTACATAATGTGTGTTGAAAAATTATAAAGTATTTTTGTTAGCACTTGTAAATTGAGAACTTCTGCTAAACTTAACTTTGAAAGCTACATGCTGGATTGCATTATATGTTACATCTTTCCTAAGAGATAAAACAGGTTGTTCAGCTCTTTTATAAACTTATAGAAAACAGAGTTTTCTGTGTGACTTTGAAATAAAAAATCTTTTATTTATTCATTCTTTTATTTATTCATTTTGTATAAAGGAGCAGGTAGAGTGTCTTATACTTCAAAGCAAATCTCATCAAGATGGATTAAAAGTCATAGACAGCAAAGGAAGATGAGCTATTGCAGTTTAATTTTAGGAATAAAAATATTTCTTCATCTGTATGTTTAAAAATTGAAGTTAAATGTTAGTTCTTCTTTGGAAAAATTAAGACTTGACAAAATGAATAAACACTCATAATTTCATAGGTTCATAGGTAGGTTCATAGGTAGGTAGTAGGCTATTGGCCCTGGGGCCTATATAAGCGTAGCCAAAAATTTTCCCTGGCTTTCGCCACCCAAGAAAATTATTTTCCTGTGCCCCTGTCAAGCAGTGCCACAGAAGTGATCCCCGGGTTGAATTTTCTATTTCCCATCCAGTAGTCAAGGTTTTTCTTAAAGAGGGCCAAATGAGGGGCATTGCTTGACATGAATATTATAGTGAAAACTGATATTCATCTGATTAAATTGCTGTAATTTAAATTTAGTATCATGAATTAGATCCCATTAGCATCATTACAGGCACTTTATAGGGTAATGAGAATTGCTGAAGAAAGTGATGTTCTTTACGTGAAAATGAAAGCTAAATTTATCATTTTGTTTATATGATTCAGTCATGGCAATCCTGTTTATGAAGAACTATAATTAGTTTGAAATAACATAGTTTTACCAAACTGCAAATTTGAAGGATGGCATTCTGAAGACAAACTTTGCATATGATTACAGAAAAGGTTGTGATATTTTCCAATGAATTGTTCATATACATAATGTGATATAATTATATCTGATAACCTTTCACTTACTGGTTTGCATGTAACAGTGATTGCTGAACATTAGAACTGCATTAAAATAATACACAATTTTTTTCAGTGATGAGCCAATAATGGTTATGGCAGTGTGCATGTTGTGTATGTAACTGAATTCCTCTCAAACTGTTAATGTAATAATTCTGGAGGAAGGCAAAAATAATGGGGGGGGGGGGGTCAAAGGCCCAAGGTCAGGGTTGCATTTTGAAACATTCCTCTTATAAACTTAGAAAGTTGCTAGAATAACAGGTGTTGCATTAGCATGTATTTTCTAAAGGGATATGAAATTTGAAATGAAGATGTCTGTCATTTAGTGACTTCACTTCTCAATGACTTGCCTGAAAATAACATATATTAAGAGGAACAGATCAAAAATATGAGCAAATATCCTGACATTCTGTGAAATTCTGGTCAGCAGAGAGATATGCAACAAAGTGTCTGAACATCAGATCAAGATTAAAATGAAGTGCATTTGTCAGCGATAAATCTTTAATGGTTATGACAGTGTGCCTAAAATTACAATTAAAATAGTATAACAGAGTTCACTTTTAGTCTTCTTACATACTCTGCAAAATGGAATTATTAGGATATATTAAAAATGATGAAGAATATGGTATTAAGGTCTTTAAAAATGGTCACCATATACAAATCTCAAACTCAGAGTTATAAAGAATGGAGCTACATCTACACATTATAGTGGACATTACTTCCTGTCACATTTGGTAAACTAAAGTTTTGCTCTACTTGCAAGCAATTAAATTCAGGCTACACTAGGGACAACTTCCTTTTATTCCCATGTTTGATAGTTCGTATGCTGCAGCAGTATTTCTGTTTGACTTACAGTGAAAAGGGGTCTCCCTTCTAAGACAGCCCTACTCAGAGTGAGACCTCTACTTAGATAGTTTCTTGGGGTTCTTTCTGCTATGCACCGCCGAGTGAGATGGATCCATATAGAAATCTGTCATACTGCAGTTCAGGTTGTATTTTTCAAGTAAAACCTCCCTCATTCTGATATATTGGGCATATATCACTTCAGGGGGTGTGAAATGATACTACAGGAGAAGCACTCCATTTACGAGGTGAAACAACAGATCTCATGACCCCAGTATCAGTACTCGAACTTGCGAATCAGCCACATCACGATTATAGCCCTGCTCTCAACCCTACTGAATTTCTCAGTTTTTACCGGCTTTGAGGTCCAAATAATGGGGTGCCATGATTCCCTAGTGGCACCTCTTAATTTCCAAATTTCCCGGCTTTTTTTTAAATTTTTTTTTTCGGGTTATTTATCCTGATGTCATCACATGCAGAGGCGTGGATGAAGATGACAGCTCCGTGAACAGCCTGGCCAGAATTCCTCAAGGGAAGTACTTTCTGGCCAGTCAGCAGCTGCAGTAGCATTAAAAATAGTGTGCGAGCATTTCCCCAGCTGCTCCAGGTAAGGACAAGTAAAATTGAGCAGTTCTTTTAGTAGTAGTTATTAAGCTGCAAGTGAATGATTCTGTGCCTGTGTGTATGCTGATATTTGAATTACGCCGTCTTCTGCAAGTTGCAAGGGATGATTCTCTGTTTATTATTACACCCTCAAACTAACACTTTGTTGTGTGTACACACCCTTAAACTAATACTTTGTTACAGCAACTTTTGATTTAATTACAGCATTCAGTCTTCTTGGATACACACCTGGCATCAATTAAAGAGACTCTAACCCCAAATAAAATTCAGCTCTTCTAGCAGGATTTTCCTGACATTTATTCAGTTGCCTGCTACAGCAAAAGCCATGGTTCACAGAGAGCTTACAAAGCATCAAAGGGATGTCATTGTTGAAAGGTATCAGTCATGAGAAGGGTACAAAAAAATTTCCACAGCATTGGATATACTGTGGAACACAGTGAAGACAGTCATCAAAAAGTGGCGAAAATATGGCACAACAGTGACATTGCAAAGAACTGGACATCCTTCCAAAATTGAAGAAAAGACAAGATAAAAACTGGTCAGGAAGGCTGCAAAGAGATACCTACAGCAACACTGAAGGAGCTGCAGGAATTTCTGGCAAGTACTGGTTGTGTACTACATGTGACAACAATCTCCTGTATTCTCCATATGTCTGGACTATGAGGTAGGGTTGCAAGACAGAAGCCTTTTTTTTACACAGGAAAACATCCAAGCCTGGCTAAAATTTGCAAAACAATACATCAAGTCTCATAAAAGCATGTGAGAAAATGTGTTATGGTCTGATGTGACCAAGGTTGAACTTTTTGGCCACAATTCCAAAAGGTACGTTTGGAGCAAAAACAACACTTTGCATCACCAAAAGAACACCATTCCCACTGTGAAGCATGGTGGTGGCAGTATCATCCTTTGGGTTTCTTTTCTTCAGCTTGAACTGGGGCTTTAGTCAAGGTGGAGAGAATTATGAACAGTTTCAAATACCAGTCACTTTTGGCCCAAAACCTTCAGGCGTCTGCTAGAAAGATGAAGATGAAGAGGAATTTCACCTTTCCGTATGACAATGACTCCAAGCATACATCTAAATCAGCAAAAGAATGGCTTCCCCAGAAGAAAATTAAAGTTTTGGACTGGCCCAGCCAGAGCCCAGACCTAAATCCAATAGAAAATCAGTGGAAAGAACAGGAAATTTCCCATTCCGCACTGAACAGTGATCTCCATTCACAGGGTTCAATATTTTAAAACTTCGATCCTCTGTTCTTCGATGATTAGAGGTTCAATGTTCTGGTATTTCGAACATATGAAGCGGATCCAATGGACTACATTAGCAAATAGGTCAGAGGAGACAGATAAACAAAGCTGCAGTATTTAGATGATGTGGGATTACAGTTAGACACTGAGCAAGAACATCAGCAAAGGATGGGGAAGGCATATGGGATGAAACTGAGTACAGATAAGATCATCATAATGGCAGCAAATGGTAGAGTTCAGAAGGGGCTAAGAACTGAGATAGAAAATATTGGAACAGGTTAACAGCTTCAAATAACTGAAATGGGTGGTTGAGGAGAAGGGAACTCTGAATGAAGAGGTCAAAGCTAGAATAAGAGGGACTGCAGCCAACTGGCATAGAGTGTCCGGGTTAGTGTATGACAAAAGAATGCCAAAGAAGCTGAAAAGCTGTTGTTGTGTCTTTCGGCTTTTCCCGGCTAGGGGTCACCACAGCAGAACTCTGGCCCACTAATGATTGGCAGTTGATTTTTACATGCCGAGTTGCCAGCCCTGACGCACAACCTTCAACGAAGGTACGCCCATTCACGCATGTCTCCACACAGAAGACGCTCTAGCCAAAGAAGCTAGAAAGTAAGGTGTACAAAATAGTGGTGTGACCAGTACAACTGTATGGTACAGAAACCTGGGCAGTAAAGGCACAGTAGTTGAGGAAGCTAGAGGTGATGATGATGGAGATGAAGTGTGAGATGAAGGTGATTCAAGTGTGTTCGCAGTTGTTGATCTTGTGACCTGGACTGAAGTTAAAAAAGACACAAAGTGTGAAAGTCCTTTGGGTCTATTTTTCTACTTCATTCATATTTAAAGGTTTAGCCATGGTGATATAAACAGCTAAAAATTTTAGAAAACAATAAAAGAGTCACTAAAAGTGAAATGAGGAAGTATTGCTTAGTCAAATTTCTCATTGGGAGATGTCATTAAAACAGCAAAAAGAACTGAACAGAACATGCAGAAATGGAGGGTACATAAGAGAACCAGCTGCGACACCTGCATTGTTGCATTCCACCATAAGGCCTGTGAATTTCTAGCTAAGAGATGACACAGAGCAATTGTGGGATCCACCCAGACTTTATGACATACTGCTACAGTGACTCACCTCAAAGAAGATCACATGAGATACAGTGCTGTAGTATTACACTTATTTGGATAGTGCCTGATATATTCATACAATGAAATCATTAACTTTCTCAAAACATATTTGTGCTACATAATGAGTCAGTTTACTTTTGAAAAAGCCTAAATGTGGTTTGAGTTTGTGTTTATGAGTGCTTGAAATCATAATACCTGATACAGTTGTCATAATGTTTTATGCTTTATGTTCAAAGTCAATTTTGCTTGCAAAATAGTGTTCATAAAGTGCAGTTATTTAAAAAAAATGGTCGATTTGCTACAATGTCCTGCAATGTTCCTTTAAAAGGACAACTCCACTGAAATGTCAAGTCTTTCACATCATAAAATTCATGTCCTTCCTTTTAACAAAACCTTGAAAGATCTGCATGTAAAGAGAACGTGGTATTAAGTATTACTATTTATTTTCTGCCTCTGACGGTTTATTTGCCTTTCTGTGAAATTTCCTTTACTTCCTTCTGGTACGTGACTTGTCATCTGTTACATCACATACGCAGTCTTAATAAGTGAGGGGCAGGCACATTTAACACATATACAGATACTACCCTGAGAGAAAAAAGTTATTTATTTAATTACATTTTTAATTTCTCCCAAGTCTTTTGAGTTTCTAATACCATGATGGGAATGGACCCCATTCCTAAGTCAAAGTACGATTAAAGTTCATGAAATTATTATTGTTTCACTCTTTGATGTTAGCCAAAAGTGCTCTTTGCAGCGCCTGCAATGTGCCCAGTAATGACTCATTTTGCAATTTGTATGGTGTTACATGAATTGCTAACATATCTAAATATGATTGTAAATTCTTTTTATAAGACCAGTTGCTCCTACTACTATTGGAACTGTCTGGGTATCTTTCTTCCACATGGCTCTCGTCTCTGCCTGCAGATCATGATATTTCATGACTTTGTGTCTCTCTGTATGCAAGACACTGTAGTCACTAGGTGTGGCGATTTCAATGATCAATGCTACTTTTGTCTTATATTCTTGGACCACTATATCCGGTTTTCTAGGATCCATCTTTTGAACTGTTGGTATTGGGTGATCCCATGTGATATAAACTTCATAATTTTCTATGATTCTCTGTGGCTCAAGTTTCCATTGTTTTTCAGCCACTTCGATACCATGATGTTTGCACAATCTCCTGTGTAACAGTCTCGCCACATTATTATGCCTTTCAGTATACAGTCCCTCTGCCATTAGAGAGTCACAACCAGCAATAAGGTGTGTGACTGTTTCCAGTTCGGTTCCACAAAACCTACATATGTCTGTTTCTCCCACATGTTCAATGACTTAGTAAATCAGCGTGTACGTAGCCCACTATCTTGGGCTGCCAATATTAACCTTTCATTTCTTGATGTAAATTCGCCTCTCCTTAACCATTCCTGCATTCCTTCTTGATCAACATGAAGCTTTGTTTTTTCCACATTTCTTGTCTTCTCATCTTGTCCTTCACCTTATATTCTTTCTTTTGTTTTTTAGCACATTCAATTGCTGCCTGGTTTTATCTATTTCTGGTTTGATTTCCATTCCTGCTTGACATCGATATGCTTCTGCTAAATTAAGCAGAGATGTCATCTTAGATTTATTCTCCTCATGTTTCAAAACTTTCACCACATTTGGATCTTGTGAGGTCAGTAGGTATGTGTGGAGTCCCACAATTGCAGATCTATACATGTAATCAATTTCAAGGAGGCCCATCCCTCCTTTGGAATGTGGGATATATAATCTTGGTATACACTGATTTTTATAAATCATTTGGTGAGCATGAAGCATCCTTCTTGTTTTAATATCCCATCTATCCAACACTTTTTGGGGCCAGTCAATCACTCCATAACTATAAGTTAGGATAGGAAGAGCAAATTGATGTATGGCTTGGATCTTGTTCCTAGGTGTCAATGCTGTTTTCAGGATTAATTTAAGTCTTTTAAAGTACTCCTAAGTGAACTTTATTCACATTTGTTCATGTTTTATTGATGATAATCAATTCCCAAGTATTTATACACTCCTTTTTGCTCAAGTTCTTTTATATCACATTCTTGTCCCAAACTGATGTTTTCTTGGTGCTGCAGTTTCCCTTTTTTAAAGGTTGCTTTTGCACATTTATCAAAACTAAATGACATTCCATATCATCTAAAAAATTTTGACAACCAGCAGCTGTGCTTTCAGTTCCTCATCTGATGAGCTATACAGTTTTAAATCATGGACAAAGAAAATATAACATGTCACTAAATGTTATTGTTTTCTAGAAGCCAAATTGTAGCCATGGCCTAAGCTGTTAAGTAAACAGCTTAATAGATTAATGGCAAGGCAGAATAGCAACAGTGACAGAGAGTCACCCTCGAATATCTCCCTTTGAATTTTATCCTTGGGATAATAATCTGTCCTTTATCATGGCTTAATTGCAAAGTGGTCTGCCACTGTTTCATGGTTACTGTAATGTAGTCAATCACTGTAGGGTGTATCTTATACATTTTTAAGCACTCTTTTTTCCATGAATGTGGGATTCTAGGAAATGCTTTTTTGTAGTCAATCCATGCCATACTTAGATTCTTCCCCTTTTTGCTGTTCTCCACTATAACTTTGTTTAACAACAAATGATCCTTTGTTCCATATGACTTTCTTTTATTGCCCTTTTGTTCTACTGCCATAATTAAGTTTTCTTCTAAATGACTCTGTCGGCATCAATTCCTGTGTATAGTTTATACATCATCGGAAGACAGGTTATTGGTCTATAATTTTTAGGGTAGCTTGCATGTTCACTCTTAAGTAAGAGCATTGTTTTTCCTGTTAACCAGTGCAGTGTCTGTTCAGGGTGTGTGTATATAAATAGTTCTTACTCATGGCAAGATCCTCATGCAAAGAAGTTAATACTTTAAGCCAAAAGTTAGGTACTGCATCTGGGCCTGGGGGTTTCCATATAAAGGCTTTTCTTAACTTTGTTTCAATCTTTCTGGCTGTTATTTCATCCCATTTCATATCCTGTACATTTAAACTTCTTATTCTTTCTTTTACTTCTTCTATCCATTTAGCATCTTTGTTATGTTCCACGGGATTTTCATAGATACTTCTCCAAAATGCATCTACTTCCTCTTTTTTGGCAGCCTTTCAATTCTTTTTACCTTATTTCCCAATTCTCTATAAAACTTTTTTGGGTCATCATTACATTGCTTATTTTGTGCTTTTCCCTTATATTTATCTTTCTATCTTCTAAGTCTTTCCACCTGTTTCGAAATTTTTAGTTTGTTATGTCCAATAGTGCATAATAGAGCCTGGTGTGTTCTAATACTGCGGATTGCTTTTATCACATCTATCTTTCTTAGTATTTTTGTTCTATTCCTTCTTCTATAATCCTCTAACAATGACACTTCTTGTCTTAGCTGCTTTATAGTTTTCTCTGCTTTATAGTTTTCTCTGTTTGATATTTCCATGATGGTATTCGCTTTCACCCCCTCTTTTCCCTCACTACCCTATGTTCCTGTGGTAGAACTTTATCAGTTATTATTTAGCTGCACAGTAATATATTCTGTTTACTTCTGTTATATCGCATAGATCTCTATGAAGAGTCCTAATTACTGCATTGATTTGTTTTATCAAACTTCTGACTTTTGGGGTTTTATTAACCTTCTGCAGTCTATTTCTCTCATTGATCTTGATATATCTGTCTTTGTCTATTAAATCAAGCAACTCTTCTCTTAACTCACGTAAATCAAACACCCAACACAGGGCAACCAGGAATAATCACATGAAGAATACAGACCACTCCAAAACGAATCCACAGGAAGCCAGTAAGTTGTAGGAACAAGACTTTAATGTAGACTAAGCGCTTTCACCAAACAAACTGTGGCATCATCAGAGTCATACTACTACTCAAAAACACACAGGTTTATATACTCACTAATTACAAACCAATAATCCAATAATTAAAAATGAATTAATTAATCACTCAATCAACCCTTAAACAAACTCTAACATTCTACCATACCACATTAATTCAATGAACAAACACAATAAAAAGTGTATATGAATAATATATACCCTTTACAATACAAAAAACACAAAACACATACATAAAAACCTGAAGAAAGTACTTAAAAATACTTCAAACCCATCCATATTACCCTAATTCTTATGTGTATACATAAAAATTAAATGTATAGATGTGTATATAAAAAATACACATAGTATAAAAAATTCACATGGTATAAAAACCATGCTTTACATATTCATGCACATCATTCATTATTACCTTAAACATTTTATAGACAAAAAAAAAAAACATATATAAATACAATTAATTGTGCATATCATATCAAATAAGACTTCTGCCTCAAAACAGGCTTTAATGAAATACAATCATTCAAGCCTGGTAACTTGAGTGCATTCAGCCTAAGCTGCCATTCAGATTCAAGAAGAGCCACTCTATTCCCAATGTCACCACCTTGTTCAGTGACAACCCGATCAATGATGAAAAACAGAAATTTCTTAAAACCAGAGCATTTGACAGAATGTAGGTACAGGGCATTGTACACATCTTTATTCCTCACACTTCTAACATGCTCCAACACCCTGTCCCTTAAGCAACATAAATAACATTTTTACTGTTACAATTACACACCCCTGGACAAGTCAAGGTGCGTCGAAAATTTGCAACACAAATATAGGGCCCTTCTGCTATAAACCTGCATGCCCTACATGCTCCACACTTACCCATCATGGACCTCACAAACTTGGGATTTCTTTCTAAAATGCTCTTCAAGTTAGGCCCTTTACTGTAAACAATCAAAGGCTTGGATCCAATAATAGTTTTTAATTCCATACTCAAACTGTTATCCCATAAACTTCTCATCACAGCACACATTTCGGAGGCTTTCTCACTGAACTGTAAGACAAACACAGGGTCATTATCAAAAGTACCCCTCTCATTTTTTCCTTCACTAATACTCCTAACATCCTCAACCAAGTCACCTTGACCCCTATGCTTCCTCAAAATAGGGGAATATATGGTTCTTCTCTTTCTATACACCTCCTTCTTGATTTTTAATAATAAACTCAATGGGTACCCACGATCTAACAACATCCCAATAAGGGTGTATACCTCTTTCCTGAACATCACCTCATCACTCACCAATCTTGATGTACGGACCATCTGACCCTTTGCCACCCCTTTCCTCTGATGGAAGGGATGGCAACTGTTGAAATGCAATAAAGAATTAGAATAATTCTCTTTTCTGAAAATCATACTCAATATACCATCACCATCCTTGATAATGGTGATGTCCAAGAAATTGATACTATACTTACTCCAAGTGTGGGTGAACTTCAAAAACTTAGTAGTCTCATTTAAATAATTAACAAATTGAATCACCTCGTCCTCGTCACCCCCCACAAAATGAGCAAGTCATCCAGAAATCTACTGTAGAGAACAATCTTGGACTGAAAAACTGATGTAAACACAAATAACCTCTCCCATGCTAACAAAACTAGATTTGCAAAGGTCGGGGCACATTTAGCACCCATTGCTACTCCCGAGCACTGCTTAAAATATTCCCCTTCAAACTTCATAAAGTTGTTGGAAAGAACCAATTCCATCAAACCATACAACAAATTTGTTCTACTCTTGTCAACCTTATTACTCAAGTTCAAACTTTCAAAAAACATATCCAACCCCTCTTCATGCGGGATTACTGAAAATAGACTAACTATGTCAATGGTGAGAAAACTATACACACTACTCACCACATCAACCTTACCCAACCTCTCCAAGCAGTGCCAAGAGTCTCTCAGGATGTGTTCCACATCCTGAAGAGCTGGCTTTGCAAATACATCCACAAAGGAAGCCAAAGGCTCAGTCTTGGAACCCCTTGCGGACACAATCGGCCTAAACAACAAGGGGTTCACGCCTTTGTGTACCTTAGGTATTCCAAAAATACTTGGCAAAATCGGGTGTTTGACATGCAAATAATCAAATTCATCCTCACTTATCGACCCCTGAAATAGAGCATCCATCAAAAACAAATCAACCTTTTTGTAAGCCATATTGACTTCATTTAAAGACACTCTACAATAAACACTTTCATCATCCAGTAAATCCATCATAGCAGCAAAATAATCAATCTTGTACATAAGCACCATCCCCCCACCCTTGTCAGGTTTCATACACCTAGTATTGTTAGCAACTCTCAATTCTGACAAAACCAATCTCTCCCCTTCATCAAGATTGTCCTCCCATGAGTACTTCTGGAGACAAAATCTCCTGAATTCACATTCAAGCATCCTCTCAAAAAATAATATCTCACCATTACGTGGAGGAATAAACAAACTCTTCCTTTTCAAAGAAGGAGCCACTGATTCAATACTTCCAAGCTCAGATGAATGTTTGAATTTGTTTGAATGAATTAATGACCCTGTGTTTGTCTTACAGTTCAGTGAGAAAGCCTCCGAAATGTGTGCTGTGATGAGAAGTTTATGGGATAACAGTTTGAGTATGGAATTAAAAACTATTATTGGATCCAAGCCTTTGATTGTTTACAGTAAAGGGCCTAACTTGAAGAGCATTTTAGAAAGAAATCCCAAGTTTGTGAGGTCCATGATGGGTAAGTGTGGAGCATGTAGGGCATGCAGGTTTATAGCAGAAGGGCCCTATATTTGTGTTGCAAATTTTCAACGCACCTTGACTTGTCCAGGGGTGTGTAATTGTAACAGTAAAAATGTTATTTATGTTGCTTCATGCATATCATGTGATGCATTTTATATTGGGATGACAACGCGTAGGTTAAGGGACAGGGTGTTGGAGCATGTTAGAAGTGTGAGGAATAAAGATGTGCACAATGCCCTGTACCTACATTCTGTCAAATGCATTGGTTTTAAGAAATTTCTGTTTTTCATCATTGATCGGGTTGTCACTGAACAAGGTGGTGACATTGGTAATAGAGTGGCTCTTCTTGAATCTGAATGGCAGCTTAGGCTGAATGCACTCAAGTTACCAGGCTTGAATGATTGTATTTCATTAAAGCCTGTTTTGAGGCAGAAGTCTTATTTGATATGATATGCACAATCAATTGTATTTATATATGGTATTTTTGTTTTGCTTATAAAATGTTTACGGTAATAATGAATTATGTGGATGAATATGTAAAGCATGGATTTTATACCATGTGAATTTTTATATTATGTGTATTTTTTGCATACAGATCTATACATTTAATTTTTATGTATATACATAAGAATTAGGGTAATATGGATGAGTTTGAAGTATTTTTTAAGTATTTTCTTTCAGGTTTTTATGTATGTGTTTTGTGTTTTTTGTATTGTAAAGGGTATATATTATTCATATACATTTTTTATTGTGTTTGTTCATTCAATCAATGTGGTATGGTAGAATGTTAGAGTTTGTTTAAGGGTTGATTGAGTGATTAATTAATTAATTTTTTAATTATTGGATTATTGGTTTGTAATTAGTGAATATATAAACCTGTGTGTTTTTGAGTAGTAGTATGACTCTGATGATGCCACAGTTTGTTTGGTGAAAGCGCTTAGTCTACATTAAAGCCTTGTTCCTACAACTTACTGGCTTCCTGTGGATTCGTTTTGGAGTGGTCTGTATTCTTCGTCTTCTCTTAACTCCTTTTCTTCCACACTGAGGGATCATTCCTTGTTTTCCATTTCCTGCGGGCATTCTATAGAGAGTTCTATAGCATCATCTTGTGGCACATTCTCTTCAATTTCATCCTGTGTCATCTGTTGTTCTGTCATGTGGAAACTCACTGGCCTATCACTCCTCAACATTGACTGCATCAGAGTTTCCACAGTTTCCTGTTCCTTTACTTGCTGTCTAGCTTCAAGTGAACATTTATACTGGTTTCCTGTGGAAGGCTCCAAAATATCTTGATATAGGACCTGACCAATTGCTTCCTGTTCCACTGGTTCCCCTTAATTTGGATATCCATTGCTCTGTCCTGTTGTGGTGCTTGGTGTTTCTGCATTTGATTTTCTACACTGAATCCTTCTCTTTGCAGCTGTTCCATTACCTCAGTCTCAATTTCTTTGACGTCTCCATTATTATCTCTTTTTCTACTTTTCCTCTTAGTCTTCTTCTTCTTATTTTTTGTTTTGTAAAGTTTTCCATGTCCGGATTCCTTTGCCTATATTTTTCTTCAGATATCTTTGGTGCTGCACTTTTTGTATTAGTTAGATTTGCTTATTACATGTATGTGTATGTATGTTTGTTTATTTACAGGGTTTGGGCAGTAATCAGTAATGACCACTTTCTCTGTATGTATGTGTGTTTGTATGTTTGTTTATTTACAGGGTTAGGGCAGTGATCAGTAATGACCGCTGTCTATATATGTATGTGTATTTGTATGTTTGTTTATTTACAGGGTTAGGGCAGTGATCAGTAATGACCGCTTTCTATGTATGTATGTATGTTTGTTTGTTTATTTACAGGGTAAGGGCAGTGATCAGTAATGACAGCTTTCTATGTATGTATGTGTGTTTGTATGTTTGTTTATTTACAAGTTTAGGGCAGTGATCAGTAATGACTGCTTTCTATGTATGTATGTATGTATGTATGTATGTTTGTTTGTTTGTTTGTTTACAGGGTTAGGGCAGTGATCAGTAATGACCACTTTTTATGTATGTATGTGTGCTTGTTTGTTTATTTACAGGTTAAGGACAGCGATCAGTAATGACCGCTTTCTATGTATGTATGTTTGTATGTATGAATCTTTGTTTATTTACAGGGTTAGGGCAGTGATCAGTAATGACCACTTTCTATGTATTTATGTATGTATGTTTGTTTGTTTGTTTACAAGGTTAGGGCAGTGATCAGTAATGACCGCTTTCTATGTATGTATGTATGTGTGTTTGTTTGTTTATTTACAGGGTAAGGACAGTGATCAGTAATGACCACTTTCTATGTATGTATGTGTGTATGGATGAATCTTTGTTTATTTACAGGGTTAGGGCAGTGATTAGTAATGACCGCTTTCTATGTATTTATGTATGTATGTTTGTTTGTTTGTTTACAGGGTTAGGGCAGTGATCAGTAATGAAAACTTTCTATGTATGTATGTATGTATGTTTGTTTGTTTGCTTACAATGTTAGGCAGTGATCAGTAATGACCGCTTTCTATGTATGCATGTGTGTATGTATGTATGTTTGTTTATTTACAGGGGTAGGGCAGTGATCAGTAATGACCGCTTTCTATGTATGTATGTGTGTTTGCTTATTTATTTACAGGGTTAGGACAGTGATCAGTAATGATCGCTTTCTATGTAAGTATGTATGTATGTATGCATGTATGTTTGCTTATTTACAGGGTTAGGGCAGTGATCAGTAATGACCGCTTTCTATGTATGTATGTGTGTTTGTTTGTTTATTTACAGGGTTAGGGCAGTGATCAGTAATGACCGCTTTTTATGTCTGTATGTATGTGTGTATGTTTGTTTGATTACAAAGTTAGGGCAGTGATCAGTAGTAACCATTTTCTATGTATGTATGTGTGTTTGTATGTTTGTTTATTTACAGGGTTGGGTAGTGATCAGTAATGACCGCTTTCTATGTATGTATGTGTGTTTGTTTGTTTATTCACAGGGTTAGGACAGTGATCAGTAATGACTGCTTTCTATGTATGTGCATGTGTTTGTATGTTTGTTTGCTTACAGTGTTAGGGCAGTGATCAGTAATGACCACTTTCTATGTATGTATGTCTGTTTGTATGTTTGTTTATTTACAGGGTAGGACAGTGATCAGTAATGACCACTTTCTATGTATGTATGTGTGTATGTACGTATGTTTATTTACAGGGTTAGGGCAGTGATCAGTAATGACCACTTTTATGTATGTATGTGTGTTTGTATGTTTGTTTATTTACAGGGTTAGTGCAGTGATCAGTAATGACTGCTTTCTATGTATGTATGTGTGTATGTATGTATGTGTGTATGTTTGTTTGCTTCCAGTGTTAGGGCAGTGATCAGTATTGACCGCTTTCTATCTATGTACGTGCGTTTGCATGTTTGTTTATTTACAGGGTTAGGGCACTGATCAGTAATGACCACTTTCTATGTATGCATGGGTGTTTGTATGTTTTTTATTTACAGGGTTAGGACAGTGATCAGTAATGACCGCTTTCTATGTATGTATGTATGTTTGTATCTTTGTTTGTTTACAGGGTTAGGGCAGTGATCAGTAATGACCACTTTCTATCTATGTACGTGTGTTTGCATGTTTGTTTATTTACAGGGTTAGTGCAGTGATCAGTAATGACTGCTTTCTATGTATGTATGTGTGTATGTTTGTCTGTTTACAGGGTTAGGGCAGTGATCAGTAATGACAGCTTTGTATGTATGTATGTATGTATGTATGTATGTATATATATGTATGTTTGTTTGCTTACAGGTTTAGGGCAGTGATCAGTAATGACCACTTTCTATGTATGCATTTGTGTATGTTTGTTTATTTATAGAGTTAGGGCAGTGATCTATAATGACCGCTTTCTATGTATGTATGTGTATGTATGTTTGTTTCTTTGTTTACAGGGTTAGGGTATTGAGCAGTAACGACCACTTTATATGTATGCATGTGTGTATGTTTCTTTGTATACAGGGTTAGGTCAGTGATCAGTAATGACCTCTTTCCATGTATGTATGTGTGTATGTTTGCTTGTTTGCTTACAGGGTTAGGGCAGTGATCAGTTATGGCCACTTTCTATGTATATGTGTGTGTTTGTATGTTTGTTTATTTACAGGGTTAAGGCATGATCAGTAATGACCACTTTCTATGTATCTATGTGTATATGTTTACTTGTTTACAGGGTTAGGGCAGTGATTAGTAATGACTGCTTTCTTTGTATGTATATGTGTTTGTTTGTTTGTTTATTTACAGGGTTAGGGGAGTGATCAGTAATGACCAGTTTCTATGTATGCATGGGTGTTTGTATGTTTTTTATTTACAGGGTTAGGGCAGTGATCAGTAATGACCGCTTTCTATGTATGCATGTGTGAATGTTTGTTTGTTTACAGGGTTAAGGCAGTGATCAGTAATGACTGCTTTCTATGTATGTATCTGTATAAGTTTGTTTGTTTATTTACAGGGTTAGGGCAGTGATCAGTAATGACTGCTTTTCATGCATGTATGTATGTTGTTTTTTTGTTTATTTACAGGGTTAGGGCAGCGATCAGTAATGATTGCTTTCTCTGTATGTATGTGTGTTTGTATGTTTGTTTATTTACATGGTTAGGGCAGTGACCAGTAATGACCGCTTTTTATGTATGTATGTGTGGTTGTATGTTTGTTTATTTACAGGGTTAGGGCAGTGATCTGTAATGACCACTTTCTATGTATCTATGTGTGTTTTTATGTTTGTTTGTTTACAAGTTTAGGGCAGTGATCAGTAATGACAGCTTTGTATGTATGTATGTATGTATGTATGTTTGTTTGTTTGCTTACAGGTTTAGGGCAGTGATCAGTATTGACAGCTTTCTATGTATGTATGTATGTATGTTTGTTTAAAGGGTTAGGACAGTGATCAGTAATGGCCGCTTTCTAAGTATGTATGTGTGTATGTTTGTTTACAGGGTTAGGGCAGTGATCAGTAATGACCTCTTTCTATGTATGTATGGGTGTTTATATGTTTTTTATTTACAGGGTTAGGGCAGTGATCAGTAATGACCGCTTTCTATGTATGCATCTGTGAATGTTTGTTTGTTTACAGGGTTAAGGCAGTGATCAGTAATGACTGCTTTCTATGTATGTATCTGTATATGTTTGTTTGTTTATTTACAGGGTTAGGGCAGTGATCAGTAATGACTGCTTTTCATGTATGTATGTATGTTGTTTTTTTGTTTATTTACAGGGTTAGGGCAGCGATCAGTAATGATTGCTTTCTCTGTATGTATGTATGTGTGTTTGTATGTTTGCTTATTTACATGGTTAGGGCAGTGACCAGTAATGACCGCTTTTTATGTATGTATTTGTGGTTGTATGTTTGTTTATTTACAGGGTTAGGGCAGTGATCTGTAATGACCACTTTCTATGTATCTATGTGTGTTTTTATGTTTGTTTGTTTACAAGTTTAGGGCAGTGATCAGTAATGACAGCTTTGTATGTATGTATGTGTGTGTGCATGTTTGTTTGTTTGTTTACTGGTTTATGGCAGTGATCAGTAATGACCGTTTTCAATGTATTTATAGATGTATGTTTGTTTGTTTACAGAGTTAGGACAGTGATCAGTTATGGCCGCTTTCTATGTATGTGTGTGTTTGTATGTTTGTTTATTTACAGGGTTAAGGCATGATCAGTAATTACCACTTTCTATCTATCTATGTGTGTATTTGTGTTTGTTTACAGGGTTAGGGCAGTGATTAGTAATGACTGCTTTCTTTGTATGTATGTATGTATGTTTGTTTGTTTGTTTGTTTATTTACAAGGTTAGGGTAGTGATCAGTAATGACCACTTTCTATGTATGTATGCATGTGTGTTTGTATGTTTGTTTATTTACAGGGTTAGGGCAATGATCAGTAATGACCGCTTTCTATGTATGTATGTGTGTATGTTTGTTTGTTTGTTTACAGGGTGAGGACAGTGATCAGTAATGACCGCTTTCTATGTATGTATGTGTGTAGGTCTGTTCATTTGTTTGTTTATAGGTTTAGGGCAGTAATCAGTAATGACTGCTTTCTATGTATTTATGTTTATGCGTGTTTGTTTGTTTGTTAACAGGGTTAGGGCAGTGATGATTAATGAACACTTTCTATGTTTGTATGTGTGTTTTTATGTTTATTTCTTTATTTACAGGGTTAGGGTAGTGATCAGTAATGACTGCTTTATATGTATGTATGTATGTATGTAGTTATGTGTGTGTTTGTTTATTTACAGGGTTAAGGCAAATATCAGTAATGACCACTGTTTATGTATGTATGTGTGTATGTTTATTTGTTTGTTTACATGTTTAGGGCAGAGATCAGTAATGACCGCTTTCTATGTATGTATGTATGCATGTATGTTTGTTTGTTTCTTTACTGTGTTACAGCAGTGATCAGTAATGACTGCTTAATATGTATGTATATGTGTATGTTTGTTTGTTTGTTTACATGGTTAGGGCAGTGATCAGTAATGACCGCTTTCTATGTATGCATGTATGTGCATTTGCCTGTTTCTTTACAGGGTTAAGGCAGTGATCAGTAATGACCGCTTTCTATGTATGTATGAATGTATGTATGTTTGTTTGTTTGTTTACAGGGTTAGGGCAGTGATCAGTAATGACCACTTTCTTTGTATGCATGTGTGTATATTTGTTTGTTTACAGGGTTAGGGCAGTGATCAGAAATGACCGCTTTCTATGTATGTATGTATGTGTGTATGTATGTTTGTTTGTTTGTTTACAGGGTTAGGGCAGTGATCAGTAATGACCGCTTTCTATGTATGCATGCATGTATGTTTGTTTACACGGTTAGGGCAGTGATCAGTAATGACCACTTTCTTTGTATGCATGTGTGTATTTTTTTTATTTACATGGTTACGGCAGTGATCAGCAATGACCGCTTTCTATGTATGTATGTATGTGTGTATGTTTGTTTATTTTTAGGGTAAGGGCACTGATCAGTAATGACCGCTTTCTATGTATGTATGTGTGTTTGTATGTTTGTTTGTTTACAGTGATAGGGCATTGATCAGTAATGAAAGCTTTCTATGTATGTTTTTGTATGTTTCTTTCTTTCTTTACAGGGTTAGGGCAGTGATCAGTGATGACAGCTTTCTATGTATGTATCCGTGTATGTTTGTTTGTTTACAGGGTTTGGGCTCTAATCAGTATTGACCACTTTCTATGTATGTTTGTGTGTATGTTTGTTTGTTTGCAGGGCTAAGGCAGTGATCAATAATGACCACTTTCTGTGTATGCATGTGGGTTTGTATGTTTGTTTATATACAGGGATAGGGCAGTGATCAGTAATGACTGCTTTCTATGTATGTATATGTGTATGTTTGTTTGTTTATTTACAGGGTTAAAGCAGTAATCAGCAATGACCGCATTCTGTGTATGTATGTGTGTTTGTATGTTTGTTTATTTACAGGGTTAGGGCAGTGATCAGTAATGACCGTTTTCTAAGTATGTATGTCTGTATGTTTGTTTGTTTATTTACAGGGTGAGGGCAGTGATCAGTAATGACCGCTGTCTATTTATGTATGTGTGTAGGTTTGTTCATTTGTTTGTTTACAGGTTTAGGGCAATAATCAGTAATGACTGCTTTCTATGTATGTATGTTTATGTATGTTTGTTTGTTAACAGGGTTAGGGCAGTGATCAGTAATGACCACTTTCTATGTATGTATGTATGTGTTTGTTTGTTTGTTTGTTTAATTACAGGGTTAAGGCAAATATCAAGGCAAATATCAGTAATGACTGTTGTCTATGTATGTATGTGTGTATGTTTATTTGTTTGTTTACAGGGTTAGGGCAGAGATCAGTAATGACCGCTTTCTATATATGTATGTATGTATGCATGTATGTTTGTTTGTTTCTTTACTGGGATACAGCAGTGATCAGTAATGACCGCTTTCTATGTATGTATGTGTGTACGTATGTTTGTTTATTTACAGAGTTAGGGCAGTGATCAGTAATGAGCGCTTTCTATGTATGTATGCATGTATGTTTGTTTGTTTGTTTACAGGGTTAGGACAGTAATCAGTAATGACCACTTTCTATGTATGTATGTATCTGTGTATGTTTGTTTATTTGTTAACAGGGTTAGGGCAGTGATCTGTAATGACTGCTTTATTCCCCCTCTCTGCGCATGGCTGCTGAGCGATCTCTGGCATCTAAATCTGTATAGCAATCTGTTCAAACCTTTTATACTCACTTTTTCCACTCCCGCCTGTGCCCTATTGGACTCCAAAGACCAGCTATATCCACCTACCTAAACCTGCCTGGGTATTTCTTCACCTGGGTAATCTAAATGCCCTGGACCAAAAGCCACAGTAACTAATATTGTATGTCACAAAGTGTTTTTGATTTTGTCTCACCGACATTGTGTATATACTAAGCCACTACACCTCCTAAGTGTACTAGATAAACTGCCAGATCTGCCAGCAGCCATAACCCCCTCCTGTCTAACTACTGGTGTCCTTCACTGTCTGTCTCTACGAAACTACAGACCCCTACCTTTATTGTAATTACCCTCCAACCTCTCCCTTCTCCATTACTTGTCTTTCCCATTTACTTCCAACTGCTGCAATCTCTTTACAGGGTAATTACAGACTTTGACCACTAGATGGCAGTCTTTACCCACCTCTAATGTCACTTTAGTTTCTCTTCCTACCTCTTACTTTAAAGCTTTTATGCTTGTTGTGCTCTTCTCCTTTACTATCTTCTTCTATAATCCTTTTGAACCTTGTATATATCTCCTCCCATAGTCATATAAACTTTCTACCTAGCCCTCCTTCTCCACCTCCACTACTCCTAGGTTAACCCTTACTCTCCCAGGTTTCCCACTCTTTTAATTCCCCCATCCTCAGTATCACTACATCTGCCTTTTCACTTACTGCCTCCTGTTCTTGCCTACTACCTTATGATTGTTTTTTTTCTCACTGCTTTCACCTTACTTGAGTCTGCCCTGCTCCGTACGCCCTGCGGGCACAATCCGCTCCCCTACCCTACCCCCAATTTGCACCCACCCCCAGTGGTCCTAGACGTATACCTCACTAAACACTCCCCTTATTTTTCTCAACCTATCACAAACCTCCTCATCACTAGGCCACTCCCCTAGACTTATACTTCACTAAACACTCCCCTTTTTTCTCAAGCTATCACACACCACCACATCACTAGGACACTCCCCTATCTCTTTCTTTCCCACCTAGTTCCAATTACCTCTCATTTTAACTACTCCATTATCTATCCTAACCATCCTCTGTACTAACTACTTCCGGTATCTACCTCCTATTCAACCTCCATTAATTTCCTTTTGCTTTTCTTTTTTCAAAACCCTGCTTAATCGCTTGAAACATCCTCATTTATTTTTTCTACCTCACCTACTCACACAAGCTACTCTCATCTGATATCTACTCACTACCATTTCCCCAACACACAAAACTATTTTGACATACATCCTACTCTTAACTACTGCAATAGCCTCTCTGACCATACCGTATTCAATCACCTTCTTTGAAAATCTTACTCTACTTGAAAAGAACATCATCTCCAACAAACTTTACCTTCTTCTTTTATCCACACCCTCAACCACAGTAACATAACCTGTACCTCTAACTATATACTACCAAAATATCACAGAACAACCCATGTGACATACTGCACGATCAAAAAGAATTTTAATAATTCTCACAAGATCCTTAAATTCCTACATTATACCCAGCATTACCTCCTCCTATACGGGGATATTCATCCAAACCCTCGTCCCAATACTAACAATAAGAATAACCATGATAATGTACCTTTACCTAAACCTTATTCATTAACTAAAGCACCTAACTCTCTTCTGATAGTTCACCTTACTATTAGAAGTATTAACAATAAAATTCACCACCTGCATGCACTCCTGGACTTGCACTCATTTGATATTCTATATCTTACAGAAACCTGGCTAAAACATTCTACTCAAGACCAGGAAATTACCCTTCCAGGCTATAAAATCCTTAGATGTGACCACAAAACCAAAAAAGGTGGGGGTATGGCCATTATCAATAAATCTAATCTCCAAGTATCCCTCTGTAATGAGCTTCCATCAGTAGACACCAAATCTGAAATATTGTCTACTAAACTCCAAATTAACAACACCAAATCTATCTACCTAATTTGTATGTATCTTCCCCCTGGAAACAATACTAATACTCTTGAAAACTTACTTAATTTACTCTCTACCCAACTACCCCAGGAAACCATTGTACTTGGTGACTTCAACATAGACTGGTTAACCTGTAGTTCCCAGAACCCTACTAACCACATAAATCTCTATGGATTCTCTCAATTAATAACCACTCTGACTAGAATCCACAAACCTAACAGGAAAGAATCTACTCTTGACTGGATCCTTATTAATAACCACCCTAGCAATTATACTCCAGGAACCCTTCCCGATAATATTAGTGACCATATGCTTACTTACATTATTAGACAAAAAATTCATATCCCAACTACTCATAAACTCAAAACTTCCCCCTCAAAACAATTCTTTAATCCTGATAGTTTCCTGAATGAATTGCAAGCATGTGACTGGTCACCACTGACCCATCTTGAACTTGATGAGGCTATGACCTACTTCAACACTAACTTTCTTCAAATCCTAGACTACCACGCACCTTATCGCTCTACTAGAACAAGAACCAAATCTGTCCCATGGCTAACAAAACAAACTAAGCAAAAGATGATCCTCAGAAACAAAATATGGGCTAAATGGAGAGCTACCAAATGTCCATCTGATCACCTCCTCTTTAAACAGTTAAGAAATGCCACCAAGAAGGATACTCTTAGAGATAAAAAAGACTTCTACCTTCACCTCCAACAAACCAGTCAACAAACTCCACAAAAATTCTGGTCAGGGATAAACAAACTTCTTCAACCAGGACATTCAACTACTCCTGCCCCATTAGGTTTCAACCATAATAATTCCAACCAGATCCCTGATGCCTTTAATAAATACTTTACAGAAGCCATTCAAACCCTAGTCAATTCTTTACCTCCATCTACTGCTTCCCCACCAAATACTTCCAAGATTTCATCTCATACCTTTCATATACAACCTGTTCCTACATCTCTTATTTATAAGCTACTTAAAAAACTGAAACCTTGCACCCCATCTGCCGACCGACTCCCATCTGAATACCTACAAATTGCTGCAAAAGCTATAGACTACCCCATATCTATACTTATTAACAGAACTATCTCTGAAGGCAAAATCCCTACCATATGGAAAGTATCTCACATCATCCCTCTACATAAAGGTGGATCTTCTATTGAGCTTTCTAACTTTTGCCCTATTGTCTTACTCTCTCCATTAGCTAAGATAATGGAAAAATGTATTCACAAGCAACTACTCAACCACCTACTACAAAATAACCTACTAGCCAACTGCCAACATGGCTTCAGACCATTCCACAGCACAACGACTGCCCTTCTATCCTTCACTGACTCTATAAATAAAAATCGTAACAATAACTCCTTTTCCTCTGCACTATTTATTGACCTGTCAAAAGCCTTTGATGTGGTTAACCATAACTTACTTCTAGACAAACTAAAGTACCATTCTCTTGATCCACAAGCATTACAATGGTTTAGGTGTTACCTTACCATTCTCGTGATCCTCTAGCATTACAATGGTTTAGGTGTTATCTTACCATTCTCTTGATCCTCTAGCATTACAATGGTTTAGGTGTTACCTTACCATTCTCGTGATCCTCTAGCATTACAATGGTTTAGGTGTTATCTTACCATTCTCTTGATCCACAAGCATTACAATGGTTTAAGTGTTATCTTACCATTCTCGTGATCCTCTAGCATTACAATGGTTTAGGTGTTATATTACCATTCTTGTGATCCTCTAGCATTACAATGGTTTAGGTGTTATCTTACCATTCTCTTGATCCACAAGCATTACAATGGTTTAGGTGTTATCTTACCATTCTCTTGATCCACAAGCATTACAATGGTTTAGGTGTTATCTTACTATTCTCTTGATCCACAAGCATTACAATGGTTTAGGTGTTATCTTACCATTCTCGTGATCCTCTAGCATTACAATGGTTTACGTGTTATCTTACCATTCTCTTGATCCACAAGCATTACAATGGTTTAGGTGTTGTCTTACCATTCTCTTGATCCACAAGCATTACAATGGTTTAGGTGTTATCTTACCATTCTCTTGATCCACAAGCATTACAATGGTTTAGGTGTTGTCTTCAAAACAGGCAGCAAGCAGTACTTTGGGATAACAATCTGTCTTCATTACTGCCAATAAATATTGGAGTCCCACAAGGCTCTATCTTAGGTCCCCTTCTTTTTTCCTTATTTATTAATGACCTACACTTGAACATACCTCAAGCCACCTGCATTCAATATGCAGATGACTCAACCTTAATCTGTACTGCTAAGAACAGAGCCTCCCTCCAGTCCCTCACCCAAACTGTTTTCCAAAATGTTGAAAACTGGTTTATGCAACATTGCCTCCTCCTTAATCCCCCCAAAAAAACAAAACTACTGCTCTTTACTCCAACTCATAAATCATCCACACCATTCTTCTCTATAACCTCTAACAATGCTACCAACATAACCCCAGATACTACCACCCGCCTACTAGGTGTTACAATTGATAATTGTCTTAATTATGATGACCATATTAACACCACCATAAAGTCTGTTAACAAAAACTTGGTAATCTCTATAGAATTAAACCCTTCCTTACCACCTCAGCCAGGAAAACCATTGCCCAGACCCACCTGATCTCTACCCTTTTCTATGCCTCTGCTATATATACTAACCTATCAAAAAACAACATCTCCAAACTTTCTACCTGTTACAATAACATAGCTAGATTCATTACACGCACTCCCTATAAAACTCACCACTGCCTTAACCTCAAACAACTAGGATGGCTAGAATTGCAGAACCACATACTCTGTCAACAGTTACTTATCACTCAAAGGATCCTATACCACCCCAATGTTACCCCTATCCTCACTAATCTGATTTCACCTTATAAAAATCTAGCTACACTACGTTCTGCTAATAAACTCCTGGTCTCCTTGATTAAATCTAACAACAAGCTAGTGACTCACTTTTCTCAAACACTACAGGTAAAAACTGGAATCAGCCCCCTCCTGAACTATCTAACCTAGCTTCTACTTCTCTATTCAAAAAACATATTAAAGAACATCTTAAAACCCAGTGGCTTTGTCCTTGTGCTAACCCAGACTGAAATATTTTCCCCTCCTACTCATACCCCTTTCCCCACTCCCCTAACTTAGGCCTCCAACCTTGGCCTCTAAATCTTACTTTTTTTTTCATAGTAAGAGGATAAATTATAAGGACTTTACTCTGTTGTGCTATACCCACTTTGTGTTTAGTATACCTGTCTTGTTTTACTTAGTTTAACTTTTAGCATAATGTCTATTCTATAATTATATTACTATATTATTTCGTTTAACCAATGCTACCACTGTACTGTTTTCATACATGTCTTTGTTATATATTGTTAACTTTGTTTACTGTTCATGCTTGGAGCTTTTCTCCCCGGGCCTCTACTGAAAATGAACAAATATCCAGTTAGACTAGCCCGTCAACAAATGTAAAATAAAATAAATAATAAATACTATGTATGTATGTGAATTTTTTGGTTTGTTTACAGGGTTAGGGCAGTGATCAGTAATGATGGCTTTCTATGTATGTATGTGTCTATGTTTGTTTCTTTATTTACAGGGTTAGGGCAGTGATCAGTAATGACCTCTTTCTATGTATGTATGTGTGCATGTTTGTTTATTTGTTTACAGGGTTAGGGCAGTGATCAGTAATGACCGCTTTCTATGTATGTATGTATGTATGTGTGTATGTTTGTTTGTTTACAGGGTTAGGGCAGTGATCAGTAATGATCGCTTTCTATGTATGCATGTGTGTATGTTTGTTCATTCATTTACAGGGTTAGGTCAGTGATCAGTAACGACCACTTTCTATGTATGTATGTGTGTATGTTTGTTTATTTCCAAGGTTAGGGCAGTGATCAGTAATGACTACTTTCTATGTATGTATGTGTGTATGTTTGTTTGTTTGTTTACAGGGTTAGGTCAGTGATTAGTAATGGCCACTTTCTGTGTATGCATGTGTGTATTTGTTTGTTTGTTTATTTACAGAGTTAGGGCATTGATCAGCAATAACCACTTTCTATGTATGTATGTGTGTTTGTTTATTTATTTATATGGTTAGGACAATGCTCAGTAATGACCACTTTCTATGTATGTACGTATGTTTGTTCGTTTGTTTACAGGGTTATGGCAGTGATCAGTAATGACCGCTTCTTATGTATGTATATGTGCATGTTTGTGTGTTTGTTTACAAGGTTAAGGCAGTGATCAGTAATGACCGCTTTCTATGTATGTATGTGTGTTTGTATGTTTCTTTATTTACAGGGTTAGGGCAGTGATCAGTAATGACTACTTTCTATGTATGTATGTGTGTATGTTTTTTTGTTTGTTTACAAGGTTAAGGCAGTGATCAGTAATGACCGCTTTCTATGTATGTATGTGTGTTTGTATGTTTCTTTATTTACAGGGTTAGGGCAGTGATCAGTAATGACCTCTTTCTATGTATGTATGTGTCTATGTATGTTTTTTTATTTACAGGGTTAGGGCAGTGATCAGTAATGACCATTTTCTATGTATGCATGTATGTATGTTTGTTTGTTTTTTAGCAGCACTAACCGCTTTCTATGTATGTATGTGTGTATGGTTGTTTGTTTACATGGTATGGGCAGTGATCAGTAATGACTCCTTTCATGTGTGTATGTGTGTTTGTATGTTTGTTTATTTACAGGGTTAGGGCAGTGATCAGTAATGACTCCTTTCATGTGTGTATGTGTGTATGTATGTTTGTTTATTTACAGGGTTAGGGCAGTGATCAGTAATGACTCCTTTCATGTGTATATGTGTGTATGTATGTTTGTTTATTTACAGGGTTAGGGCAGTGATCAGCACTGACCGCTTTCTATGTATGTATGTGTGTATGGTTGTTTGTTTACAGGGTAAGGGCCATGATCAGTAATGACTGCTTTCATGTATGTTTGTATGTTTGTTTATTTACAGGGTTAGGGCAGTGATCAGTAATGACTACTTTCTATGTATGTATGTGTGTATGTTTTTTTGTTTGTTTAGAAGGTTAAGGCAGTGATCAGTAATGACTGCTTTCTATGTATGTATGTGTGTTTGTATGTTTCTTTATTTACAGGGTTGGGTAGTGATCAGTAATGACCGCTTTCTATGTATGTATGTGTCTATGTATGTTTTTTTATTTACAGGGTTAGGGCAGTGATCAGTAATGACCATTTTCTATGTATGTATGTGTGCATGTTTGTTTATTTGTTTACAGGGTTAGGGCAGTGATCAGTAATGACCGCTTTCTATGTATGTATGTGTGTATGGTTGTTTGTTTACATGGTATGGGCAGTGATCAGTAATGACTCCTTTCATGTGTGTATGTGTGTTTGTATGTTTGTTTATTTACAGGGTTAGGGCAGTGATCAGTAATGACTACTTTCTATGTATGTATGTGTGTATGTTTTTTTGTTTGTTTACAAGGTTAAGGCAGTGATCAGTAATGACCGCTTTCTATGTATGTATGTGTGTTTGTATGTTTCTTTATTTACAGGGTTAGGGCAGTGATCAGTAATAACCTCTTTCTATGTATGTATGTGTCTATGTATGTTTTTTTATTTACAGGGTTAGGGCAGTGATCAGTAATGACCATTTTCTATGTATGCATGTATGTATGTTTGTTTGTTTTTTAGCAGCACTAACCACTTTCTATGTATGTATGTGTGTATGGTTGTTTGTTTACATGGTATGGGCAGTGATCAGTAATGACTCCTTTCATGTGTGTATGTGTGTTTGTATGTTTGTTTATTTACAGGTTTAGGGCAGTGATCAGTAATGACTCCTTTCATGTGTGTATGTGTGTATGTATGTTTGTTTATTTACAGGGTTAAGGCAGTGATCAGTAATGACCGCTTTCTATGTATGTATGTGTGTATGGTTGTTTGTTTACAGGGTAAGGGCCATGATCAGTAATGACTGCTTTCATGTATGTTTGTATGTTTGTTTATTTACAGGGTTAGGGCAGTGATCAGTAATGACTACTTTCTATGTATGTATGTGTGTATGTTTTTTTGTTTGTTTACAAGGTTAAGGCAGTGATCAGTAATGACCGCTTTCTATGTATGTATGTGTGTTTGTATGTTTCTTTATTTACAGGGTTAGGGCAGTGATCAGTAATGACCTCTTTCTATGTATGTATGTGTCTATGTATGTTTTTTTATTTACAGGGTTAGGGCAGTGATCAGTAATGACCATTTTCTATGTATGCATGTATGTATGTTTGTTTGTTTTTTAGCAGCACTAACCGCTTTCTATGTATGTATGTGTGTATGGTTGTTTGTTTACATGGTATGGGCAGTGATCAGAAATGACTCCTTTCATGTGTGTATGTGTGTTTGTATGTTTGTTTATTTACAGGGTTAGGGCAGTGATCAGTAATGACTCCTTTCATGTGTGTATGTGTGTTTGTATGTTTGTTTATTTACAGGGTTAGGGCAGTGAGTGTGTTTGTATGTTTGTTTATTTACAGGATTAGGGCAGTGATCAGTAATGACTACTTTCTATATATGTATGTGTATTTCTATGTTTGTTTGTTTACACTAGTAGGGCAGTGATCAGTAATGACCACTTTCTATGTATTTGTGTATGTGTGTATGTTTGTTTTTTTACTGGTTAGGGCAGTGATCACTAATGACCGATTTCTAAGTATGTATGTGTGTTTGTTTGTTTGTTTGTTTATTTACAGGGCTATGGCAGTGATCAGTAATGACCACTTTCTATGTATGTATGAGTGTTTGTTTGTTTAATGGGTTAGGACAGTGATCAGTAATGACTGCTTTCTATGTATTTATTTGTGTATGTTTGTTTGTTTAGAGAATTAGGTTAGTGATCAGTAGTTACCGCTTTCTATATATATATATGTGTGTATCTTTATTTGTTTGTTTACAGGGTTAGAACAGTGATTAGTAATGGCCACTTTCTATGTATTTGTGTATGTGTGTATATTTGTTTGTTTACAGGTTAGGGCAGTAATCAGTAAATGACGCTTTCTATGTATGCATGTGTGTATGTTTATTTTCAGAGTTCAGCACTGACATGTGTGTGTTTGTTTGTTTAAGGTTGATCAGTCAGTAATGGCTTTCATGTATGTAGTTGTGTTTGTATGTTTGTTTATTTACAGGGTTAGGGCAGTAATCAGTAATGACCGCTTATGTATGTATGTTTATGTATGTTTCTTTGTTTGTTAACAGGGTTAGGAAAGGATCAGTAATGAATGCTTTCTATGTATATATGTGAATTTTTGTTTGTTTACAGTTACAGGGTTAGGGCAGTGATCAGTAATGACCGCTTTCTATATATTTATGTATGTGTGCATGTTTGTTTGTTTGTTTAAGTAATTACCACTTTCTATGTATGCATGTGTGTATGTTTGTTTGTTTTCTTACAGGGTTAGGGCAGTGATCAGCACTGACCGCTTTCTATGTATGTATGTGTGTATGGTTGTTTGTTTACAGGGTAAGGGCCATGATCAGTAATGACTGCTTTCATGTATGTTTGTATGTTTGTTTATTTACAGGGTTAGGGCAGTGATCAGTAATGACTACTTTCTATGTATGTATGTGTGTATGTTTTTTTGTTTGTTTACAAGGTTAAGGCAGTGATCAGTAATGACCGCTTTCTATGTATGTATGTGTGTTTGTATGTTTCTTTATTTACAGGGTTAGGGCAGTGATCAGTAATGACCTCTTTCTATGTATGTATGTGTCTATGTATGTTTTTTTATTTACAGGGTTAGGGCAGTGATCATTAATGACCATTTTCTATGTATGCATGTATGTATGTTTGTTTGTTTTTTAGCAGCACTAACCGCTTTCTATGTATGTATGTGTGTATGGTTGTTTGTTTACATGGTATGGGCAGTGATCAGTAATGACTCCTTTCATGTGTGTATGTGTGTTTGTATGTTTGTTTATTTACAGGGTTAGGGCAGTGATCAGTAATGACTCCTTTCATGTGTGTGTTTGTATGTTTGTTTATTTACAGGGTTAGGCATGTGTGTATGTGTGTTTGTATGTTTGTTTATTTACAGGGTTAGTGACTACTTCCTATATATGTATGTGTGTTTCTATGTTTGTTTGTTGTAATGACCACTTTCTATGTATTTGTGTATGTGTGTATGTTTGTTTTCAGTGATCACTAATGACCGATTTCTAAGTATGTATGTGTGTTTGTTTGTTTGTTTGTTCAGTAATGACCACTTTCTATGTATGTATGAGTGTTTGTTTGTTTAATGGGTTAGGACAGTGATCAGTAATGACTGCTTTCTATGTATTTATTTGTGTATGTTTGTTATTTGTTTGTTTACAGGGTTAGAACAGTGATTAGTAATGGCCACTTTCTATGTATTTGTGTATGTGTGTATATTTGTTTGTTTACAGGGTTAGCAGTAATCAGTAATGACCGCTTCTATGTATGCATGTGTGTATGTTTATTTGAATGTGTGTGTTTGTTTGTTTACTGTGTTTGTATGTTTGTTTATTTACAGGGTTAGGGCAGTAATCAGTAATGACCGCTTTCTATGTATGTATGTTTATGTATGTTTCTTTGTTTGTTAACAGGGTATATATGTGAATTTTTGGTTTGTTTACAGGGTTAGGGCAGTGATCAGTAATGACTGCTTTCTATGTATGTATGTGTGTGTGTATGTTTGTTATTTGTTTACAGGGTTAGGGCAGTGATCAGTAATGACCGCTTTCTATATATTTATGTATGTGTGCATGTTTGTTTGTTTGTTTGTTTACAGGGTTAGTAATTTTGTTTTCAGGGTTAGGGCAGTGATCAGTAATGACCACTTTCTATGTATGTGTGTGTATGTTTGTTTATTTACAGGGTTAGGGCAGTGATCAGTAATGACTACTTTCTATGTATGTATGTGTGTATGTTTTGTTTGTTTACAGGGTGATCAGTAATGACAGCTTTCTACGTATGTATGTGTATCTATGTTTGTTTATTTATTTACAAGGTTAGGGCAGTGATCAGTAATGACCACTGTCTATATATGTATGTGTGTTTGTATGTTTGTTTATTTACAAGTTTAGGGCAGTGATCAGTAATGACCGCATTCTATGTATGTATGTATGTTTTTTATTTACAGGGTTAGGCAATGATCAGTAATTACCACTTTCTATGTATGCATGTGTGTATGTTTGTTTGTTTTACAGGGTTAGGGCAGTGATCAGCACTGACCGCTTATGTATGTGTGTATGGTTGTTTGTTTATGTATGTTTGTATGTTTGTTTATTTACAGGGTTAGGGCAGTGATCAGTAATGACCGCTTATGTATGTATGTGTGTTTGTATGTTTCTTTATTTACAGGGTTAGGCAGTGATCAGTAATGACCTCTTTCTATGTATGTATGTGTCTATGTATGTTTTTATTTACAGGGTTAGCAGTGATCAGTAATGACCATTTTCTATGTATGCATGTATGTATGTTTGTTTGTTTTTTAGCAGCACTAACCGCTTTCTATGTATGTATGTGTGTATGGTTGTTTGTGTACATGGTATGGGCAGTGATCAGAAATGACTCCTTTCATGTGTGTATGTGTGTTTGTATGTTTGTTTATTATGTGTGTTTGTATGTTTGTTTATTTACAGGGTTAGGGCAGTGATCAGTAATGACTCCTTTCATGTGTGTATGTGTGTTTGTATGTTTGTTTATTTACAGGGTTATGGCAGTGATCAGTAATGACTACTTTCTATATATGTATGTGTATTTCTATGTTTGTTTATTTACAGGATTAGGGCAGTGATCAGTAATGACCACTTTCTATGTATTTGTGTATGTGTGTATGTTTGTTTTTTTACTGGTTAGGGCAGTGATCACTAATGACTGATTTCTAAGTATGTTTGTGTGTTTGTTTGTTTATTTACAGGGCTATGGCAGTGATCAGTAATGACCACTTTCTATGTATGTATGAGTGTTTGTTTGTTTAATGGGTTAGGACAGTGATCAGTAATGACTGCTTTCTATGTATTTATTTGTGTATGTTTGTTTGTTTAGAGAATTAGGTTAGTGATCAGTAATTACCGCTTTCTATATATATGTGTGTGTATCTTTATTTGTTTGTTTACAGGGTTAGAACAGTGATTAGTAATGGCCACTTTCTATGTATTTGTGTATGTGTGTATATTTGTTTGTTTACAGGGTTAGGGCAGTAATCAGTAATGACCGCTTTCTATGTATGCATGTGTGTATGTTTATTTTTTTGTTTACAAGGTTAGGGCAGAGATCAGCACTGACTGTTTTCTATGTAAGTATGTGTGTGTTTGTTTGTTTACAGGGTAAGCGCAGTGATCAGTAATGGCCGCTTTCATGTATGTAGTTGTGTTTGTATGTTTGTTTATTTACAGGGTTAGGGCAGTAATCAGTAATGACCGCTTTCTATGTATGTATGTTTATGTATGTTTCTTTGTTTGTTAACAGGGTTAGGGAAAGGATCAGTAATGAATGCTTTCTATGTATATATGTGAATTTTTTGGTTTGTTTACAGGGTTAGGGCAGTGATCAGTAATGACTGCTTTCTATGTATGTATGTATGTGTGTGTGTATGTTTGTTATTTGTTTACAGGGTTAGGGCAGTGATCAGTAATGACCGCTTTCTATATATTTATGTATGTGTGCATGTTTGTTTGTTTGTTTACAGGGTTAGGGCAGTGATCAGTAATGATCACTTTCTATGTATGCATGTGTGTATAATTGTTCGTTTGTTTTCAGGGTTAGGGCAGTGATCAGTAATGACCACTTTCTATGTATGTGTGTGTGTATGTTTGTTTATTTACAGGGTTAGGGCAGTGATCAGTAATGACTACTTTCTATGTATGTATGTGTGTATGTTTTTTTGTTTGTTTACAGGGTTAAGGCAGTGATCAGTAATGACCGCTTTCTATGTATGTATGTGTGTATGTGTGTTTGTAAGTTTGTTTATTTACAGGGTTAGGGCAGTGATCAGGAATGACTGTTTTCCATGTATGTATATGTGCATGTTCCTGTGTTTGTTTACAAGGTTATGGCAGTGATCAGTAATGACCACTTTCTATGTATGTATGTGTGTATGTTTGTTTGTTTACAGGGTTAGGGCAGTGATCAGTAATGACTACTTTCTATGTATGTATGTGTGTATGTTTTTTTGTTTGTTTACAGGGTTAAGGCAGTGATCAGTAATGACCGCTTTCTATGTATGTATGTGTGTATGTGTGTTTGTAAGTTTATTTATTTACAGGGTTAGGGCAGTGATCAGGAATGACTGTTTTCTATGTATGTATATGTGCATGTTCCTGTGTTTGTTTACAAGGTTATGGCAGTGATCAGTAATGACCACTTTCTATGTATGTATGTGTGTATGTTTGTTTGTTTACAGGGTTAGGGCAGTGATCAGTAATGACCGCATTCTATGTATGTATGTATGTTCGTTTATTTACAGGTTTAGGGCAATGATCAGTAATTACCACTTTCTATGTATGCATGTGTGTATGTTTGTTTGTTTTTTTACAGGGTTAGGGCAGTGATCAGCACTGACCGCTTTCTATGTATGTATGTGTGTATGGTTGTTTGTTTACAGGGTAAGGGCCATGATCAGTAATGACTGCTTTCATGTATGTTTGTATGTTTGTTTATTTACAGGGTTAGGGCAGTGATCAGTAATGACCGCTTTCTATGTATTTATGTATGTATGTTTGTTTGTTTGTTTGCAGAATTAGGGCAGTGATCAGTAATTACAGCTTTCTATATACAGATGTGTGTATGTTTGTTTGTTTATTTACAGGGTTAGGACAGTGATTAGTAATGGCCACTTTCTATGTATTTATGTATGTGTGTATGTTTTTTTGTTTACTGGGTTAGGGCAGTGATCAGTAATGACCAATTTCTATGTATGTATGTGCATTTGTATGTTTATTTGTTTACACTAGTAGGGCAGTGATCAATAATGACCACTTTCTATGTATGTGTGTTTGTTTGTTTGTTTGTTTACAGAATTAGGGCAGTGATCAGTAATTACCACTTTCTATATACAGATGTGTGCATGTTTGTTTGTTTATTTACAGGACAGTGATTAGTAATGGCCACTTTCTATGTATTTATGTATGTGTGTATGTTTGTTTGTTTACTGGGTTAGAGCAGTGATCAGTAATGACCAGTTTCTATGTATGTGTGTGTGTGTTTGTTTGTTTATTTACAGGGTTATGGCAGTGATCAGTACTGACCACTTTCTAAGTATGTATGTGCGTTTGTTTGTTTGTTTGTTTGTTTGTTTACAGGGTTAGGTCAGTGATCAGACTGCTTTCTATATATGCCTGTGTGTTTGTATGTTTGTTTATTTACAGGGTTAGGGCAGTGATCAGTAATGACCGCTTTCTATGTATGTATGTGTGTATGTTTCTTTGTTTACAGGGTTAGGGCAATGATCAGTAATGACTCCTTTCTATGTATGTATGTATGTGTTAGGTTTGTTTGTTTATATACAGGGTTAGGGCAATGATCAGTAATGACTCCTTTCTATGTATGTATGTGTTAGGTTCGTTTGTTTATATACAGGGTTAGGGCAATGATCAGTAATGACCAATTTCTATGTGTGTATGTATGTATGTATGTGTGTATGTTTTTTGTTTATTTACAGGGTTAGGGCAGTGATCAGTAATGACCACTTTCTATATATGTATGTATGTGTGTATGTTTTTTGTTTATTTACAGGGTTAGGGCAGTGATCAGTAATGACCACTTTCTATGTATGTATGTGTGTTTGTATGTTTATTTATTTACAGGGTTAGGGCAGTGATCAGTAATGACTGCTTTCTATGTATGTATTTGTGTATGTTTGTTTGTTTATTTACAGAGTTAGTGCAGTGATCAGTAATGACTGCTTTCTATGTATGTACGTGTGTTTGCATGTTTGTTTATTTACAGGGTTAGGGCAGTGATCAGTAATGACCACTTTCTATCTATGTATGTATGTATGTGTGTGAGTATGTTTGTTTATTTACAGGGTTAGGGCAGTGATCAGTAATGACCACTTTCTATGTATGTACATGTGTTTGTTTGTTTTTTTAAAGGGTTAGGGCAGTGTTCAATAATGACCACTTTCGATGTATGTATGTGTGTATGTTTGTTTGTTTACAGGGTTAGGGCAGTTATCATTAATGACCGCTTTCTATGTATGTATGTATGTTTGTTTGTTTATTTACAGGGTTAGGTCCATGATCAGTAATTACTGCTTTCTATGTATGTATGTATGTGTATTTTTGTTTGTTTGTTTACAGGGTTTTGGCAGTGATCATTAATGACCGCTTTCTATATATGTATATGTGCATGTTTGTTTGTTTACAGGGTTAGGGCAGTGATCAGTAATGACCTTTCTATGTATGTATGTGTGTTTGTATGTTTGTTTGTTTACACTTTAGGGAAGTGATCAGTAATGACCACTTTCTATGTATGTATGTGTGTTTGTCTGTTTGTTTATTTACAGGGTTAAGGCAGTGATCAGTAATGACCGCTTTCCATTTGTATATGTGTGTATGTTTGGTTCTTTACTGGGTTAGAGCAGTGATCAGTAATGACCGCTTTCTATGTATATATGTGCGTTTGTATGTTTGTTTGTTTACACCTTTAGGGAAGTGATCAGTAATGGCCGCTTTCTATGTATGTATGTGTGTATGTTTGTTTGTTTACACTGTTAGGGAAGTGATCAGTAATGACCACTTTCTATGTATGTATGTGTGTATGTTTGTTTGTTTATTTTCAGGGTTAGGACAGTGATCAGTAATGACCGCTTTCTATGCATGTATGTGTGTTTGTCTGTTTGTTTATTTACAGGGTTAAGGCAGTGATCAGTAATGACTGCTTTCTATGTATGTATGTGTGCTTGTATGTTTATTTACGGCGTTAGGACAGTGATCAGTAATGACTGCTTTCTATGTATGTATGTGTGTATTTTTCTTTGTTTACAGGGTTATGGCAGTGATCAGTAATGACTGCTTTCTATGTTTGTATGTGTGTTTGTTTGCTTGTGTATTTAGAGCATTAGGTCGGTGATCAGTAATGACCGCTTTTTATGTATGTATGTATGTGTGGAGGTTTGTTTATTTACAGGGTTAGGGCAGTGATCAGTAATTGCCATTTCTATGTATGTATTTGTGCATATTTATTTGTTTATTTACAGGGTTAGGGCAGTGATGAGTAATGACTGCTTTCTATGTATGTATGTGTATATTTTTGTTTGTTTATTTTCAGGGTTAATGCAGTGATCAGTAATGACTGCTTTCTATTTATGTATGTGTGTTTGCATGTTTGTTTATTTACAGGGTTAGGGCAGTAATCAGCAATGATCGCTTTCTATATATGTACATTGTTTGTTTTTTTTGTTAAAGGGTTAGGGCCATGTTCAGTAATGACTGCTTTCTATCTATGTATGTGTGTATGTTTGTTTGTTTGTTTACAGGGTTATGGCAGTGATCCGTAATGACCGCTTTCTATGTATGTATGTGTGTATGTTTGCTTGTTTGTTTACAGGGATAGGCCAGTGATCAGTAATGACTGCTTTCTATGTATGTATGTGCATTTGTTTGTTTGTTTACAGGGTTAGAACAGTGATCAGTAATGACCACTTTCTATGTATGTATGTTTGTATGTTTGTTTATTTGTTTACAGAGTTAGGGCAGTGATCGGTAATGACCACTTTCTATGTATGTATGTGTGTATGTTTGTTTGTTTGCTAACAGCATTAGGGCAGTGATTATTAATGACCGCTTTCTAAGTATGTATGTGTGTATGTTTGTTTGTTTACAGGATTAGGGCAGTGATCAGTTATGACTGCTTAATATGTATGTATGTGTGTATGTTTGTTTGTGTTTTACAGGCTGAGGGCAGTGATCAGTAAGATTGCTTTCTATGTATGCATGTGTGTATGTTTTTTGTTTTTTACAGGGTGAGGGCAGTGATCAGTATCAGTAAGATTGCTTTCTATGTATGTATGTGTGTATATTTGTTTGTTTACAGGGTTAGGGCAGTGATCAATAATGAACACTTTGTAAGTATGTATGTGTGTATGTTTGTTTGTTTGTTTATTTACATGGTTAGGGCAGTGATCAGTAATGACTGCTTTCTTTGTATGTATGTGTTTATGTTTGATTGTTTATTTACAGGGTTAGGGCAGTGATCAGTAATGACTGCTTTCTATGTATGTATGTGTGTATGTTTGTTTTATTGTTAACAGGGTTAGGGCAATATAGCAATAACCCACGCCTGGGTGTGGGTAATGCTAGATTTACCCATGGTTGGCGTGGTTTGGTCACGAGGGTGAAGCCCGATTGGCCAAACAAAGCCAACCGTGGGTAAATCCAGCATTACCCACATCCAGAAGTGGGTTATTGCTATTATTCAATGACATTATTTAAGAAAAAAAAATAATTACTTTTCTTAAATAATGGCATTGTATAATGCCTCCTTGCTGCCCTTCCGCAGCAGACTGTCTGGTATTCTGCGGCAGTTCTAATGTACTGCGCATGCATATGCCTACGCAGTACAGCAGAGCTGTGGGCAAAAGCAATGGAGAAAGCAAGATCTCCGTTGCTTTTTACTGTTTCACTATGTTAAATGGGTTTAACATAGTGAGACAGCTTTAAAAAAAGCAACGGAGGATCTCTTTTGCTTATTTTAAAGCTGTCTCGCTATGTTAAACCCCTTTAACATAGCGAGACAGTTTTGAAAAAAGCAACAGAGAAAGCAAGATCTCTGTTGCTTTTTACAAACTGTTTTGCTATATTAAATGGGTTTAACATAGCGAGACAGCTTTAAAATAAGCAACGGATATCTCAGTTGCTTATTTTAAAGCTGTCTCACTATGTTAAACCCATTTAACATAGCGAGACAGGTTTAAAAAAAAAGCAACGGAGAAAGCAAGATCTCCGTTGCTTTTTACACACTGTCTCACTATGTTAAAGGAGTTTAACTTAGCGAGACAGCTTTAAAAAAAGCAACGGAGATCTCTGTTGCTTTTTTTAAACCTGTCTCACTATGTTAAACTCCTTTAACATAGCGAGACAGTGTTTTAAAAAAAACTTATACTAATGGAAAAATATCCGGGCGACTGGACCTTTTTCCATTAGTATAAGTCGATTTACCAATCAGCATGCCTGTTTTGCAATATTAATGGGGGCGTCATGGTATAATGATCAGTAATGACTGCTTTCAGGCCAAACATGTTGCTGTAATCAAAGAACTACTTTGGGTACATAAAAAGTGATAAAGATATACAAAAATAGGAAAAATGATACACAAATAATAGTCATACACATGTAACGTGCATGTTATTTGGTAGGTGAATGATATGTCTTAATCTTAAATACTTAAATATACAGTACTTAAATATTAAATATCCCCATATAAGTGTAATTTTGGTTGTTGAATAGTGTGATAATTGCACAGAAATAAATCTAGTACATTTTATCGAAAATCAGACGATATGCTGCTTTCGTTCTGTGTGGGATTACAATCATGCTTTTCTCTGTGTGAGATTACAGTCAATGGGGAAAGGGTAATTTCCCCAATGTGGTATGATCTCAGAGTTGGTGTATTTAATTAGCAGGGGTTGTAGGGGTGCGGGCTTGTTCACTTGCACAAAATTTTTTGATCATGTTAAGATCATGCAGTTTTATGCTTGATCTTCTGAGTTTTGTTGTTAGGAGTATAAAATAAACTGTCCTATATGTAAAAGTGTGTATGTGTGTGTGTGTGTGTGTGTGTGTGTGTGTCTGTGGGTCCACTTCAAAATACTGACTTTCAAAATCCCCAAACTCAAAATCCTGAAACCAAAATCTCTAAAGTTCAAAATACTGAAAACTCAAAATACTAAAACTCAAAATATCGCCCCCCTGCCCCCCACATCCCTTGCAATTTAAGTATATCAACTCCAAGATTGCACTATACTGCTAATACTTGGAGAAGAGTAATATGGTTTGTGTTTTATTTGTTTCAGTATGTACTTGTGCTGGAATATAATAAGTGTTGGTATCCTGTGTTTTTTCAGTATTTTGAGTTTCAGTATTTTGAATTTTTAGTATTTTGAGCTTTAGAGATTTTGGTGTCAGTATTTTGAGTTTACAGATTTTGAAAGTCAGTATTTTGAAGTGGACCCTTGTCTGTATATATCTCTACCTTATCTCTTTCTCCATCTATACACACATATATATATATATATATATATATATATATATATATATATATACATACATATATATATATATATATATATATATATATATATATATATATATATAATATATATATATATATATATATATATATATATATATATGTGTGTGTGTGTGTGTGTGTGTGTGTGTGTGTGTGTGTGTGTGTGTGTATGTATGTATATAAATATATACATATATATAAATATATAGATATGTATATTATATATATGTATATATATATATATATATATATATATATATATATATACATATATACACACACACATATATATATATATATATATATGTATATATATATATATATATATATATATATATATATATATATATATATATATATATATATATATATATATATATATATATATATATATATATATATATATATATATACACACATATATATAGGCTTACTATTGTTTGTGCGACTGACATTCTATCATCTGCAATGTGCTGAAAAACAGAATGTCGAACGCACGAACAGTTTTGCACCAGAAAGTTAACTCCGCTTATGCAAATGCACAACTGCATTCACATAAGTGTAAAATGACTTTCTGCATGGAGATCGCGGTACAGTGGGGAGTGGAAATTCATCCACATCCCCACTGTAGTGTGATCTCGGAGTTAGAATATATAAGTGGGGGGGTGCAGCCCCCCACATGTGGAGTGCAGGGGGGCTTGACATGACAGCTGTATAGGAGTTTGATTTACATCAGCTCCTATATGGCTATCACATAGTGGTTTCGACAACAATGTCGAGTCAAATGTGTTGAGCATTTGGTTCGACATTGTGAAAGTTAATTTTTTTACTGTATACATACATACATATATATATATATATATATATATATATATATATATATATATATATATATATATATATATATATATATATACTTACATATGGAGTACTATCTGATGCTCAGTATTAGTTTCACAATGCATTTTATACAATGCCAACCTCATAAAAAGTAATTAAAGACATTTGCTTGAACATGAATGATTATCTACTTACCAGATGGTTATTCTTGGACGAGATAAGGATATCTGACCATTCAGTTGTGAACTGTCAGTGAATAAACTTACAAAATTTAACTTTGGCAGTAGCATACCAAATGGATTCTCAGACAATTAACAGAAAGAACTTTACAAGTCTATGTCAATTACTCTGTTTCTCTGAGATTTGTTCAGTAAAAACTGTGGTCTAACAAGGCTCAGTCATGGGGCAACTTCTTCTTTTCCACTTTTATTAATGATTTAACCAAAGCTGTCAAGCACTCAACTTAATGTATGTAGACTACCTCTGTTTACTAGAATCAGCCAAATCTTTGAAGTGCAACAATATAAACTGAGAAATGGCCTCTCTTCCTTGTGCAGCTGGAGACAAAATAACACGCTTTTAATCTACTCACAAAAGGTAAGTGTCATGACATTTTGCACTGCTCAGAAATTGTCTATTATATTTCCAATTAAATTAATTGACAACACAAGCCTCACAATTCCAATAGTAGATACCTAGGGCTAACCTTTGTCCCAGCACTATCTTTCACAGTTCACACTGAAAAACCCACTAATAAGGTACTAGCTCAACTGAAGCTTTCCTATAAAATTCCTATAAAATCTCACACCTTCTAACCTTTACAGCATGCAGAGCAATTACAAGAAATTTCATTATAGCAAATATGTGCTTCTTTTGCAAACACTACAATCTGGGATTAACAGCCATAATATGCAAATAGCAGAAAATAATATGTGTTGATTTGTAGAGCTAGCAAGCCCATACAACCACAATAATGCCGTATGCATACAAAGATAATGTTTCAAAACTAACATGAGAGAAAAGGTGTTGTCCTGGCTTGCCTCAGCTATCTGGAAACACATGCGAAGTGATATATGGTTAGAAAAGACACCTGACCACTGCAAGGCTAAACTCAGGGATTATCTGCTTAATGAAAGTTAATGTGCATGGAACAAACAGAGACATTAGTTAAATCATTCAGTCTGTGATATGTATTTCTTAGTCTATTATATTTAAATTCCTGTAAAGAAATATTAGTTGTCTACAAATGATGATATTGTAATTGTGTTATCTGGAGCTATTACATAACTGTTATGGATGGAAATAAGTATAAACTCATTTGTTAGTTTTTTGATCTCTTCTGAGCCTGGGCCATGGCTGAAAAGGGTCAGTAGGCTAGCCCATCTACATTTGTTACCAATCACTAATGACTTTTTGCATTTACCATTTTCATGAATTTGACAATGATTTTTTTCCCTCAGAATTACTTAAAGCACATTTGTGCAATGCCATCTTAACTTGGACAAAATACATTAATCACTAAACTAAATATTTAATTCACTAAAACTGAAGTAAATTAACATGGCATTTTCAAAGTCTGTGTACTTCTTTCATGACACAGTGCTTCAATAAAAGACAACTACATTTGACAATCATTCATTAAAAGAATTCTTGTGACCTCCAGCTAATTAGCATTTAGGCAGCACTTTTATAGAATATGACGAGGTTAATCTGATCTACCTGTTTTTGGGGATTAGGCTTGGAGCAGGGAAAGTTATTCAGAATGAAAGTTCTGCAGTAAGCCCACTAAATCACATGTTGGCAGCAAGAATCATTGAAGACATTGCAAAATAAGTCACTGTAAGTCACTAACTGGAGCTTCACATTCGGTCGGAGTTTAGCCATCAGATCTGTGCAATTAAGAGTGTTTTCACTTCAGCTAGGAAGCCCTAGCCAATTACCTATTTTCATAAATGCTTTAATGAGAAATACAACTTTAATAAATATTCTGGACAGTTACTGAGACCTTGATATAATGACAGGACTACAATGGCCAGCTTCATATCTCACCTGGATATGTGGCCTGTAGCAACTGCACTGAAGTAAACCAAATCAGATTGATTCATACTTATCATTCTAGTGTACCATCACGGTTCAGCTTCCACCTAAATGCTTGTTTACCTCCATAAATTGATTTACTTTCATTTTAGTTCAACCTCAAGGGTACCACATACAAAGAAAACATGATTTATGTATTAAACTATTGGTTTCTTGCCTGCACCTAATACTGTTGTTTTTCAATACACTATCTTCTATTTTTATATAACTGTTTATGTTATCTTCTTTTGGTAGTCATTGAAATATATATATATCTATCTATATATATATATATATATATTTATATGACAATCAATGGCTATAATCAAGTCATTGAGTAGTGGAAAGAATGGCTTCATCTGCGAAATTAATTCTAGGAACAGGACCAATTAAAATATCTTTTAAGAAGTGTTACACAACCACCTCATTCTGAGCGTAAGCTATTAGCTACAGGTAAGCAGATTCCTAGCCCAACTAGAAACTGGTCTGGACTATAACTTCATTTGAAAACTGCAGCTAACTAAGCTGCATTTGTTTTTCTTTACTTTTTGCAAAATCCCAAGAAGACCACAGAGATGACTGTTCCAAAAGGAAAATATATGCAATAATCTAGCATCAAGGCCTAATATTCGATGCTTCACATATTCTAAAAAGATAAAATTATTATAAGATGAAGGAAGCATACATTTCAAATATTATTGGCATAACAGTATCCTATGTTAGATGTCAAAAGCAAGACATGAGCTAGCATCCAAAAGATACTTTATCTACATTGTGAAAAAAATTTAAATACTGAACTGCATTTATCTGGATGACTTTCAGCTCTTGCATGCAGCAAACATAAGAGAAGATTTTACTTGACACGATTCTGGGAAGTTCAGAAGGCTCTGGGTTCTCTTATCAAATGAAGTACCTAGATCCATGTTCCAACACTGACTCTGTAGCATAAGGAAGATGATTCTCTCCAGAGGTGCCATTGGACCAAAGTCCCCTGTATATGAGATGGTGGCAGCTCAGGTGGATGTAAAAGATTCAGTGACATTTACTGAAAAATGAGTTGTTTTTTTATTTAAAACAAAGGGTAAAACACATGCAAACATTGCAAAATTAAATCCTGGCAAGAAACAAACCTTTTCCCTGTGCACAGAGCAAAGTAATAGTCATTAACAATAGATGTGAAGTTGTCCTATCTCGCCTTCATTCTTAACTGAGCTTGGATCTGATCCTTGGCTCCAGCTCGGCCGTTCTTTTACAAGCTCGAGGTCTTCAACTAGCTTGAGGCTAATCCCCTATCCCATGATGCCCTAGTGTGCTCCTCAGATCTCGCTTGCCGCGGAAACCAATCGAGCGTTGTTTGACTAGCTCAGGCTAAGTGACAAACCTTTTCTTACTTTGTACTCAATAAAAGCACTATTGAGAATACTTTTCTATTATTCCTTAGCACATAGTTCATAGTTTTCTAGTTAAAAATTTAAAGAATAGAATCCCTTAAACTCTCTAGGCATTTTGTTTGTTGGGCCTACCCTTACCCTATCCTGCTACGTAATTCTTTGAGTAGAAAATTCTTAATTGAGTGTTTTTTGATAGTGTATTTTTGGCTTTATACCTTTAAGTATCATTCTAGGTATTTAAAGTGTGCAGTGTTTAGCAATGTGTAGTGTATAGTTGTACTTAATTGACTGTTTAATTTAGAGGGCTCTTTTCTTCTTAACTTGTTAGCGTGTTTTTGATAATTATAACAGCGCATAGTGTTTATTATTATTATAGAAGCCTGTTTTAAATTAGAGGGCTTTTTTCTTCAACTTTTGTTGGTGTTAGTCCGAAGACTGTTTGTGTGTATACCTTCTCTCCTTCGGAAACTACTTGTAAAATAAATATAATTGTCCTTAAAACCTTGCTTAAGTTAGAGAGATAAAAACTGATTGTTCCTTTGAAATACATTGCTGTTAGAATGTCAAAACAGGCAAAGGAGTTGAAACCTTCAGGTTTCAAAAAAATGCCCAAAGTGTGGGCAAAGGATGTCCTTGACAGACAGACACACAGAGTGTGTCTATTGCTTGGGTGCAATTCATTTGCAGGACTCTTGCACTATTTGTCATTCTTTTAGTGCAAGAGTCCTCCATGAAAGGAAAAATACATTCATTTTAAGAGGACTGATAAAGTCTAGCTTTGCTGAAGCCATGGAAAAAGGTGAAAGCTCCCAGGAAAAGCTAAGTCCCCTTCATTTGACAAGACTAAATCCTCCAAAAGAACCTCTACTTTGGAGGAGTCAGAGCAGGCTAAAAAGACACCTAGAATGTCTCTGACAGTAACTAAAGAGATCAGATCAGTCCGATCCTCAACCTTGGCTCCAATGGTTTCAGAGCCGTTGGTTTTTACCAGTACAGAGCCGGTCCCTTGCATTGGAGGCAGTATCTCTTACATTGTGATCACCATTACTGCAAATGTCAGCTTCTCCAGCCCCATCATCCAGATCCTCTAGGAGCCTCTCTGATTTTGATGTGGATCATGTGGTGCAGAGACTGCTGAGGACACCGGCGCTGGCCAAACATTTATCAGAACCAACCCTCAGGGCCTCTGAACTGACTGCACCTACCCCTTCTACCTTGATTCCCCCTCCAACCTGACCCATGGTTTGGGAGCCAGAACAGGTGGAACTGATGGTGATGGGACTGTCAGAACTGAGACCTGCTCCAGGACCTTTGGGTCTGACTGCTCCAACTACCGCAGTGCCGTCCAGGTTGTCTAGGAACCAACACTCGCATGAGCTCAGCTCCTACCTCGGCCTTGGAGCCTATTCCTGTGGTGCCAGGGGTGCCTCTCAGTTCCTTGAAGCTGGAGCCTCCTTCAGCTCATGGGGGCTTTTGGGCCTATGAGGAGAGCCTTGTCCTCAGAGACAGCCTCACCTTTGGTTACTCCCATTCCATCCCTTAGTGTACCGGTGTCTGTCTCAGCACAACTGACTCCACAAAGGCGTAGAGATCCAGAACTTCAGGAAACCCCAGTAAGTAGACCCTTATCTTCCAAGACCTCTCCAGAATATCCTTCTGAAGGGGGTCCTTAAAAGAAAACTTGCAAGAGGAAACATTTGGACTCCCCACAGGAGTCAATTACATCTAACATGGACCTTGATGAATCAGAAGGGTCCCCACAGTCACCCTCTAAAATCCTAAAATAGAGAGGTGGCTGGAAGCCCATCAACCATACTGATGAGGAGTCTGTATGCCTGAAAGCTTTTGGATCTCAGCCCTCATCCTCCTGGGTGTCTCCGCCTTTTGATGAGCTCATGGAATTCGTTTGTCAAAAGGCGTATGAGTCTCCTGACACAGTGGAGCCCATCCCTAGGAGGCCTAATAAATTTATCACCAGCCCAGAAGACAAAGCCTTTTTTAACAAAAGGTGTTCCAGGAGATGCTATAGTGGTGGCAGCGGGCACTAAAAAGGAGTTATCAGAAACGTCTTCATTTGTTCATCCTCCAAGCAAAGATTCACACACGATGGACAGATATGGAAAGAGCATGTTTTCATCAATGGCCTTTACTCTCAGGTCCCTGAACTATTTAACCCATTTTACTAGGTTGCAGAGAGATCTCATAAAAGAGCTAGGAGATTCTCTCCAGGGTTCATTAGCTGAGGGGATATCAGAGAAAGTATCATCCAAGCTCTCCACCCTTAACTCCCTGGTGAACTCATCCATGAGGCTAATCTCTTATGCAGCCGATGGAGCAAGTAGGTCAGAGTGTTCAGGAATCACCCTTAGGAGACACTCCTGGATGTGTCTATGTAACTTCGCAGAACCCTTCAAGTCATCCTTTATAAACACCCCCTTTGATGGCTCATCACTTTTTGGACCTAAAGTAAAAGAGACTTTAACCAGGTGTGAACAGGAGGGAAAGACTCTCTCTGCTGTGATAGTACTTTTTTCTTACCCCTTTCAGACCCTGTCCCAAGTGTCAAAAGGGGGGAAAGATGAGGTTCCGGAAATCTGAGAAAGTTTTTCCTGACACACATGGTGAATCCTCCTTTAGAGGCAGAGTAGGAGGTAATAATGGAAGACGCCGACCATAAGGCAGTGGGGGTCCGCAGAACCAAGGTGACTGTGAATCCTTTTTCGGTAAGCCTTTTCAGCACTCCTGAAAGGAGGCCCACCTGTTCCACTCTGGATGAAGTCAGGGGACACTTATCTTTGTATCCAATCACCTGGCTAAACATTACAAAAGACAGATGTGTACAAAGAATCATATCCAGAGGTTACTCAATACCCTTTTCAATGCCATCTCCACAAAACAAAAGAATCCCAGATATTCCACCCAATCAGAGGGATCAAGCAACCATAGGAATTCAAAATTTTCTAAAAAAAAGAGTCATCCAGTCAGTCCCCACAGACCAAATAGGATCCAGAACTTACTCAAGATTCTTTTTAATTCCAAAGAAGACAAGAGACTAGAGACCCATATTAGATCTCAGCAGACTGAACAAGTCAGTAAAAAAGACAAAGTTCTGGAAGGTCACATTACAGTTAATACTTTCTTTTCTAGGAAAAGACAATTGCATGTGCTCAATAGACCTTCAGGATGTGTACTACCATATAAAAATGGACAGGTCATCCAGAAGTCACCTGCACTTTCGGCTGGGAGACAGTCATTTTCAATTTCAGGCTCTGCCCTTTGGCCTCACTACAGCCCCCAGAGTGTTCACCAAATCCATGGCAGTAGTCACGGCTCACCTGAGGCGACTAGGATTCCGGGTGTTTCCATACTTAAATGACTGGATCCTAATCGCCACCACCAAGCAACTACTCAGCCAATCAAGGGACACAACCTTAAAACTATTTGCACAGTTAGGAATTACTGTCAACTATGAAAAATCTGCCTTATTGCCATCTCAACATACTATTTTATAGGAACAGAATTAAACACAGTCACAATGATGGTAAACCTTCCAAAAGAGAGAATTCATGTCCTTCAAAAACAAGTCCTGAATCTTCTACACAAAACAAAAGATCAAGCCAGAGAGGTTCTAAAGGTGCTGGGCACAATAGCAGATGCCATCACAGTAATTCCCCTGGCACGCATGCATATGAGCATCCTGCAGTGGCTTCTTTTTGCACAATGGTCAATGAAAACGCTTCTGATGTCTTACAAAATTATTCTGATGCAAGCTTGCAAAAAAGATCTACTTTGGTGACTTCAATCAGACCAGGTGACAATAGGCAAACCCTTTGTTTCCCCCAGCTCCACTAGCCATGGTGACCACGGATGCTTCCCAGATAGGGTGAGGGGGCATTATCTAGGAAGAACAGCTCAAGGCACGTGGCAAGAACATGAAGTTCACTTGCCCATCAGTGTTCTAGAGATGAGAGTGGTGATTCTAGCGTTGTAGGCATTCCAAGACTCTCTACCTGTAGGAACGATTCTAACTCAAACAGACAATATGTCAGTAGTATGGTACATAAACAAACAAGGAGGAACCAAATCATATCCCCCTTTGTCGAGAGGCCCTCAGAGTTTGGAAGTGGGCAACTTCCTCCCAACGCTTTCTAATAGGCACACACATCCTGGGAAGATCCAACATAATTGCAGACAAACTCAGCAGAGAAATACTTATGCCTCATGAGTGGTCCCTCAAACAAGAGGTAGCAGAGAGCATTTTCTGCAAATGGAGCCAGCCTTGCTGTGATCTTTTTGCCATGTCCACAAACACAAAATGCAGCAACTACTTTGCCCTAATTCCCCTCTGGGGAAGTCCCCGAGGGATGCACTGATACACAATTGGCCCTAGGGACTCCTATATGCTTTTCCTCCATACCCATTAATACCCAAAGTTATACAGAAAGCCAGCATATTGGGAAGGACCTTAATTCTGATAGCCCCTTACTGGCCTTGCCAAATTTGGCTCCCCTTCCTACAACCTAATCTTCAGGAGGAACCTTGGATCCTGGACACAGTGCTGTATCTTCTGATACATTCTTCAGGAGTTCCTCACCACCCTCAAGTTGACAGCTTGGCTGCTCCAGTTCAAACATAGCCAGGTTACAAAATCTCTCATCTCCAACATGACACAATTTTGATATCTTCTCATAAGACATTGACAAGAAGACTGTATCCTAGCAAATGGAAAGGGTTTTCTAGTTGGGCTTTAGAAAATTAATTGAAATAAACTGACCCTTACTCTGCACCCCTTTCTTCTATTTTAGAATTTCTAATCAAACTTTTTGAAGAGAGTGTTGCAGCTGCTACCATCAGGGTACAATTAACAGCAATATCAAATTTTCATCTAGGTGAAAATGGACCTAACATTATGTCACATAGATTGTGTAAAGCCTTTCTTAAGGGCACTTGTTTTTTAGGGCCACCAATAAAACCTCCACTACCTCCATGGAACCTCAACTTCATCCTATCCAGGATAATTCTTCCACCATCTGAACCTGCATCTTCATGTGAGTTAAAATTTTTAACTTGGAAAACTTTCCTTTTAGCAGCCATCACTTCAGCTAGAAGGGTGTCAGAACTATAAGCACTTTCAATCAAACCCCCATACCTCTTGTTTCACAACAAGTTTCCCTGCAAACAAATCCATCCTTCCAACCAAAAGTCTGTTCAGAATCCAATTTAAATCAAACCATAGAATTGCCAGTCTTTTTTCCCCTAAGTATGGCAATAGCAATATGGCAGAATACATGCTACGCCACCTTGATGTCCACAGACAGTTACATTTCTATTTACATAGAACAAAAGAATTCAGAAAGTCTGATCAACTTTTTGTGTCATTTTCAGGAGCTAAAAAAGGTACAGCGGTAGCAAAAACCACCTTGTCCAGATGGCCATCAGACTGTATTTCTGTTACTTATAACTCAGTGAATAAGAAATTACCAGGCAAAATAAAGGCTCATTCAACTAGAGCCATTGCTGCTACTTCAGCTTTTCATGCCAAGTTCCTATAGATACCATTTGAGCAGCAGCAACTTGGGCAACACCTCTTACCTTTATCACTCATTACAAAGTAGATATGGCCTCTAGGGACATGGCTTCCTTTGGGTCCACTGTGCCGAAGAATATACTCCCGTGAGCCACCCAGGATTAGTGGTGCTAGGAAAGCTGTCCCATCGGTTAAGAATTAAGGTGAGATAGGGCAACCTCACATAAAGAAGTTATGTTCTTACCATAATGTTCCATGTGTGTTGTCCATCTCACCATTCATTCTTACATCCCTCCCTCCAACCCCCAGCCTGTGGGCCCCTAGGGGATCTGGACTTTATTAACAATTTGACTTTGACCTTTTTTACGTTTTTCTTATAGTATAAGAGACAACCTTTATACAACTTTTAATATGCATGCAAACAAGATCTGAGGAGCACACTAGAGCATCATGGGACAGGGAATTAGCCTCGAGCTAGTTGAAGACTTCAAGCTTGTAAAAGACTGCTTTGAACCCATCAGTTAAGAATGAATGGTGAGATGGATGACTCACATGGAACATTATGGTAAGAACATAACTTTTTTGTTTACCTTTCCAATAAAAAAGGAATATCGTGTATACACTGTCATATTATTATGTATAAGAAAAATGCACTTGTTAATATAGATGCAACCTTATCCCACATTTGACCGATCCCCTCCATGTCATAATAAGTAAAAAACTGAAACATTTGCAAACCTGGGATATGGAAAGTACTGTCCCAACCACCTGCCCCACAATCCCAGTTTGAAAGAGCAATGCCAAAAGGCATGCTGCCAAATTTCAGGTTGTAGGTGGCAACATTTTATGAAGAAATGTCCATAGCATTACCTACCAGCCAAGCACAATGAATCAGGATCGAGCTATATACATGGCCATAAGGCTGTAAGGGAGAATTGTAACCTGGCTTCTATTCCACAAACTCCATAATCCATTCCCAAGTAAAAGCAACCACAACATTTATGTTACACAACATTTATATCAGTATTTGCAAGAATGCCAAGCATGTCAATATATTTCCAGTATTTATGCAATAAAACCTCATTGAGTTGGAAAAATGGCACTGCTAAAGTAACTGACATAACAAACTTGTTTGGTAAAATAACATTACTGGCTCCATATTCTGAAGGCTTCCCTCCCCTTCTCACAATTCAAGAATACCCAGGTTCATATAATTCATCTTTCATCCCCATAGTAAACCAGAAATCACCCAGAAACTTTCACCTTCTTCAGGAGAGACACAAAAAAAAAGAAAAGAAAAACACCAGCCACATAGAGGCTTCTACCCAACTATATAGACTTAGATAAGTATGACAGTGTAAATATTTTCAAAAATTAGCACACATAGCCATTCTGTTCAACATTTTATCCCTTTTCCTATGTGTACTCTCTAAAGTCCAAAACTCAATATCCAAATCCTGAAAACAATGATATTTAAAATAAATATCCTACAAAGCACCACCAGTCCAAAATCAGCAAACTTCACAAAATTTAGCTGCAAACCCACATGTCAGTCTCCTTAAATGAAATGGCCAGTGGCCCCAAAGATGTATCTTAAAACTGAATGTCATCAACATAGGTGTAAAGTTACCCTCTGTAACAAAAGGAGGTACTGCCAACACAGTTGTCTGGAATTTTGTAAATAATTATATGCAATTTGTGAATATTAATATGATTAATATAGAAGTTTGACAGAAGGAGATACTGCCAGCCCAGCTATCTGGAATTTTGTAAGCGATTGTGTGTCATTTGTGAATAGCAACATGATTCATATGGTTGTGTTACAAATGTATTAGAACTGTATGTCATATTGTATAGACGTGCTGAAGAGATATTTTATACACTATTGTAACTGTTTAGATGTATATGGTTTTAATAATGGAAACTGCAACACAAGAAGTTAAGTCACTTTATAGCTGGGCCATAAACAGAAGAGATGTTATCTTGTATCAATGCAGCAAGGGGAAAGGATGTCTAAAACTAGGGAGCCTTCTGCATTGTCTTGTAAGTGTTTTATTGTTTTATGTTTTCCAGCAGCTGCAAAGATCTAAGAATATGTATTTTAACAGAGAGATGCTAAATGCTGGCAGTTTCTAGCAATGGGAGTTTTCACCTGGGATAGACAGATGACAAAAGTGATGTCATCTTGCAAGTATCCCAGCAGCAATATTTGAGATATTAATTTAAGAACTCACTGAGAGAGAGAGAGAGAGAGAGAGAGAGAGAGAGAGAGAGAGAGCATTTTGTATATGTCTTTAACCTGACAACATCAGCTGGAAAACCCACTCACCACATATGACTTGCCATTCTATGAGAAAGTAAGTCTAGATACAGTTAGAAATATAGTGAACTATAGCTTCAATGTTTTCTTTGTTTATTTAATACTGTCCTGTAATGTTATTTTAAATATTTTCTGTGATTTAGAACTCTGAAGTAAGTGTGATTGTTTACTGAGTATGTTCTTGTTCTTTTATTATTTATTATTAAATATATTTAAACCTTTCAATTGTGGCTGGTCTGTCTAGAGATATTTAAGTTCTGAGAGTACTTGCATATCTATTTGGTGACACTGCACAGGCCACTCCTAATAGCTTTGCTCTTGGTCAAATGACCATTTAGATTAATAGTAACATTACACAGTGCCATAAAGTAGCTGATAAGTAGTGACTGGTGGCAGTGAAAATTACCTTATAGTCTGAGCACAGGGGGCATAGCTAGTAAACCTGTGTCAGCCTTTCCCAGGTTTGTGTGTATGTGTGTGTGTGTGTGTGTGTGTGTGTGTGTGTGTGTGTGTGTGTGTGTGTGTCTAAATCAAATCTCAGTGTGTGTATGTGTGTGTGTGTGTGTGTGTGTGTGTGTGTGTGTGTGTGTGTGTGTGTGTGTGTGTGTGTGTGTGTGTCAGCTACTCAGGCAGGGACACAAAGCACTGGCTGGACAGAGAGGTTACTGGAGGTCTTGCCCTGGCCACTCAGCTGAGATCTCAACTCTGCAGCTGTGCCAGTTGGGGAGCCTTACTGGGGATCTGGAGAAAGAGGAAGAAACCAGCCCCAGACTGACTGTGGTCTCTGTATGCTCTTAAGGGAAATTGCACTTTACTGTGTGTGCACTTGTCATCCTCCCAGTGTTCACGTCCCCCACTGTTACCAGTGGTGAGGACTGAGGCTCCTTGATTTCTGGGCCAGTGCTGGGGTTCACATATTAATTGGTTGGCAGTGGTGGGATATCCACATATTAGGATTTAGTGCTGTGGATATTGAATTCCTGTAGCCTGTAAACAGTGGTCACTAAAGAATGTGTTTGCAGTCTCAATCAGCCACACAGTGAACATTCAGAGTTTCATATTACAATTGTTTTATTTTTTGTTAGCTTAGTTATTCCGGGAGAGCAGGTAAGGATGTCAGCAGAGAAGTATGGCAAGCTGACAAGGAGCCAGTTTGCTGAGATGTGCCAGGCTAAAGGACTGGTGCATGCCAACCTGAGTAAAGAAGTAATGATCGCAGTCTTGGGCACAGCTGCATCACAGATCAGCAACCAGGAGGATAATCATACTGGTCTTAGGGAGATACAACTCTCAGAAAATGGACAGTTCAGCCTTTCCACAGAGGACATAAAATCTGTCTGGAGTTAAAGAGACTTGAACTGGAAGCCAAACATTTGGAAATAGAAGCAGCAGAGAGACTGAAATGTCTGAAGTCTGAGGAAAATGAAAAACTGTGACAGGAGAATGAGAGACAAAGGCAACGTGAAAAGGAGATGCTGATTCTTCGCCAGGGTCATGGATGCAATGGGGGAAGGGAATAACTAAACCCCAGAAGCAACAAAGGTCAGTACATTTTTTCCACAATTTACAGAGGGGGGTAATTTTGATAGTTTCATTTATAGGTTCATAAGTTCATAGGTAGGTACTAGGCTATTGGCCCAAGGGCCTAAGTAAGCCTAGACAATAAGGCTCCCTAGCATATGCCACCCAAGAAAGTTAATTTCCTGTGCCCTTGTCAAACAGAGCCACAGAAGTGATCCCCGGGGTGTATTTCCTATTTCTCATCCACTCATCAAGATTTTTCTTGAATACTGCTAATAAGGAACTTTGCTTGACATAGATGGGTAGCTTGTTCCAGAGTATAGGAAGTCTCTGGGACAGGAATGTATCCCTCCAGCATGTCCTATTTATTGTGGTGACAAGGTTTAGGTCCCTAGACCGTGTAGCTCAGAGGGATTGGGATTTCTTTAGGTGTAGCATGTCCAACAGCTCTGGGTTTAACATAGCTTTATATGTTAGGCAGAGATCTCCTCAGAGTAGGCGATATTCTACAGAGTAAAGCTGTTATTTTTTGAGATGGTCAGTGTAGCACATCTTTTTGAGGCCAGTAATCCTCTTTGTGAGGTACTTCTGTGGCTTTCCGGCTGCTACAGATGTCTTGTGAGGTACATTCCAAAAGGGGCATTGTACTCTATAATAGGTCTAATGAGTGCCGAGTAGAGGAGAACAATGACCTCTTTTTTCCTGGATGAGAACCCTTTATTGATGAGGTGTGCCACATAGAAGGATTTCCTGACTATTGTGGCAATGTGATTATCAAAGGAAAGACTACTGTCCACCTGGGCCCCAAGGTCTCTTATCACACATTTGGCCATTTGGCATTAAGTAGACTGCCGTTTATGTGGTAGTTCTTGGGTACAGAGTTTTTACCAAAGGGGATGACAATGCACTTTTTGACATTGAGCTTGAGGCCATGCCTCTGACACCAGGCATCTGTCTCAGTGAGGCCCTTCTGTAGGATGTCCACATCATTTGCATACGTGACTATGGCTCCTAGTTTTTAGTCCTCTGTGAACTTCATTAGCCAGAGGCCTTCTGTGTTAGCCTGTACTTCAGAGAAGTAGATACCAAACAGGAGAGGTCCCAGGACTGAACCCTGTGGTACTCCACTTGTCACTGGCTTGAAGTCAGATTTGGAGTCTGCAACTTTTACAGTGTGGGTTCTGTTAGTGAGCCAGTTGGCAACCCATCTTGTGACATAGGGATTTATACCTAGTTTAGTGAGTTTAGCTATATTTCCAGAATGGGGGATTGTGTCGAAAGCCTTGGCGAGGTCAAGATAGGCTGTGTGAACACCTTAGCCTCATCTACGGCTTTGGTGACTGCCTCAAAGTAGTCGATCAGTTTCATAAGGCATGATCTGCCTTTCACAAAACTGAACTGGGTGGGGTCCAGAGTTTGGAGGTTACCAATGTCTTTATTTATGAGTTCCATGATGATACGTTCCATGGCCTTGCAGACCAGGCTCATCAGGCTAATAGGGCGATAGTTCCAAGGATCAGTTGTGGCTCCCCCTTTGTGGGGTGGGATAACTGTTGCTGTGTGCCATTTAGTGGGCACAAAGCCTGATATGAGACTATGATTGAACAATGTGCTTAGGTGGGGAGCCGGTACATTCTGAAATGCATGTAAAACGCAGCTGGAGATGTTGTCCGTTCCCATGGATGCTGTGTTTTTGGTTTTAGAGAGTGCAGCTTTTACCTGCATAGATGTGATTACAGGGACTCTGCATCTTCCTGCAGAGATGTGGGCCCTTTAGGGGGTGAGAGGGGGGTAAAGTTAGCACTGAACCTATCTGCCAGGATGTTGGCAATATCAGTTGGTTCTGTAATGTTCATGCCATTGTGCTGTAACTCAGAGCAGATCTGGGTGTTGCCATTGAGATTCTTGTCATAGCTATAGAATGCTTTGTGGTTGCCCTCAGAATCAGTGTCGATTTTGTTTTCATAGCTAGCTTTGGAGGATTTTATAAGGGATCTCCGCTTCTTACCAATGCTGACCAGAGAGTTCCTCCACTCATAGGATTTTACTCTCTTTTGCAACAGTTTCTTCCTTCTGTTGTAGGGTTTGTTTATGGCAAGGGACCACCAGATTGGCTTTCTTTTTTGGAGGATAGCTCCTTGGTTCTGTTTGGGATAGCATGATCCATGCACTCGTGTAAGTGCTTATAGAGTGCATTTGTGTAGGATTCAGCAGTCATAACTGTATTGTCCATCTGCATGGGTATCATGAAGTTCACCATTTCTGTCTTAAGAAGCATGAATTTGGCTTTGGAAATTTTTTTTACCTTGGTTTCCTTAATGGTGGGAGGGGTGGGATGCGGATATCTAGGGTGATTAGCTTATGGTCGGATCTGACCAATGAGGAGTTGACTTCAGATGTGGAACACCAGTCACTCATGTTGGTAATGACTAGATCTAGGATATTTTTGCCCCTGGTGGGGGTGTGGATAAGTTGATCCAGGGCACTGGAATTTATGAATTCCAAAAAGCGTTGAGTGAAGGAGTTGATGCATGAGTAGTTTTCCCAGTTAATTGTGGGGTAGTTGAAATCGCTCATTATTAGGGTGCTTGGTTGAACCTTAATATTTTCCAGTATATCAAGAAAAGAGGAGTGAGAATCCTGGGGCATGGTGGGGGATCTATAGCTACAATTTGGATTGCAGTTTTGCCCAGAGTTAGTAGCACTTGGACAACCTCAGATGCGTTATGCTGCGCAACTAGCCTGTAGGTGTAGATATCCTTATTGAATATGGACACACCTCCACCTTTGTTGTTCTGGTCCAGGTTAGATGGCCGAAAGGTGTGGTATGGGTGCCTGGTAATGCAGGGATGCTCTCTAGAGCCTTGAACCAGGTCTCAGTCACTGCACAGATATCAATGTTCTCCATTTTAAGGAGTGTGTCGAGGAGTGCATTTTGTGATTTAGACTTCTAGCATTGAGTAGCATTGCCCTCAGTTTTTGCTTGCCTGTTCATGTTACAATGGTGAATTTGTCATTCAAACCTTGCCTAAAAAAGGCACTATAGGGGTGACAAGACCCTTATCCAGTATCCTGAATCCCAGGGGCGACAGGTGCAGGCCATCTCTGGCAAGCATCATGGTCTGTGGACCATGTCATCCCAGGCAGACAGATACTGGATCCCCTTAGAATGACACCAGAAGCTTAGCCAATTGTTGAAGTCAATAATTTTGTTCTTGTACTGCGGTATCATTCTGGGCAATGGCAGGATGCTACTCAGGGCTAGGGTCATACCTGCCTGGGCTACAAGATCAGAGAGCTCTTCCATATCTCTTTTCATGTAGTCCAGGGAGGTACATCTCATGTCGTTCACACCAACATGGACAATGACAGAGTCATATTTGTACTTGTTGTGGAGTGACCTGAGTGTGTCGGTTATGTGGCGGATCCTGGCACCTGACAGGCAGCTGACAGTAACCTTCTCCTTGTTTAGCCTGGTGAGTGGGACATTGGTGTGCCTGACTATAGAGTCACCTATGACTAGTGTGTTGGCTACATTGTTTTGCCTTATGGGCTGTGGTTTATTGGCACACTGAGTCTGTGAGCTATATGTCATTTGGGTTGTGTTGGGGGTGGAGGTTGCTTGCATTTCTGCTTTGGAGGTCTCTGTTGCTTGAGCAGATTATTATTGAGAGCCTCTGCAAATGTTTTTGTGTTTCTCTGTGTGGATTTTGGTGGTGTAGATTTAGTGGGACTATGTGATGAGTGTGGTGTGGTGCAATTGTTTATCTTCTCCTCTTGACTGTCAAGTTTAATCTTGGTTGGAGAGAGCTTTACCTTCAGTTTGGCTAGATAAGTGCATCTGTCACAGGTTGTGGTATTGGGTGGTAGAAGGAGAGGATTGTCTGTGTACATAAGGCAATTGCTACATTGCCCGAAGATGTCCAGATTCATCAGATAGACAGGTGAGCACACTGGGAGCTGACCCTTAAACATGCCTGAATAAAAAAACTACTTTCCTCTAGACAACTGAGGAAAGTGAGTATAAGAGCTGTTTTTTTCTAAGCAAGTGAGGAAAGTAAGTACAAAAACTGTTTTCCTCTAGGTAAAGAGGAAGGTTGAATGCTGTAGTAATTTGTAACTTATTTAGTGCTAACAACAATTTCTGCACAAGTGCTGAGCATATATAAGCAAATTTAAGTGCTAAAACTAAGAATCTGTACTTGTATCTTGTGGTAGATAGGCTACCTTACCACTCCCACTTATAAGCTAGAATGCTTCCCTCCAACACAGAGAGCCTTGGGGGGCTCAGAAGCTTACAAACAGTCCTGGATATAGCAAATCTGTATCTGGACTAGACTAGTTACAGGAAAGGTGGGAAACAAGTGCAAACGTGGGCTTTTAAACAAGAAAGTTGAAAGAGATGGAAAAACTGCCCAAATGGCCAATAAACTACAATTTCTGGGCCAGAAACCACTCTTGTGGTAGATAGGCTACCTAGTGCTTACCACTCCCACAGATAAGCTAGAAGGCTTCCCTCCAACACAGAAAAGCTTGGGGGGCACAGAAGATTACAAGCAGTCCTGAATATGGTAAATCTGGATCCATACTCAGCTAGTTACAGGAAAGGTGGGAAACAAGTGCAAATGTGGGCTTTTAAACCAGAAGGTTGATAGATATGGAAAAACTGCCCAAACAGCCAATAAACTACAGTTTCTGGTACAGAAACCACTCTTGTGGTAGATAGGCTACCTAGTGCTTACCAGTCCCACTGATAAGCTAGAAGGCTTCCCTTAAACACAGAAAGGCTTGGGGTGGGGGGCTCAGAAGCTTACAAACAGTCCTGGATACAGTAAATCTGTATCTGGACTAGACTAGTTACAGTAGACTAGTTACAGGAAAGATGGGAAACAAGTGCAAATGCAGGTTTTTAAACCAGTAAGTTGAAAGAGATGGAAAAAAGAGATGGAAAAACTGCCAAACGGCCAATAAACTACAATTTCTGGGTCAGAAACCACTCTTGGGGTAGATAGGCTACCTAGTGCTTACCACTCCCACTGATAAGCTAGGAGGCTTCCCTCCAATACAGAAAGGCTTGGGGAGCACAGAAGCTTACAGTCCTGGATACATAAAATTTGTATCTGGACTAGACTAATTACAGGAAAGGTGGGAAACAAGTGTAAATGAGGGCTTTTAAACCAGAAGGTTAAAAGAGATGGAAAAACTGGCAAAACAGCCAATAAACTACAATTTCTGGGCCAGAAACCACTCTTGTGGTAGATAGGCTACCTAGTGCTTACCATTCCCACTGATAAGCTAGAAGGCTTCCCTCCAGCACAGAAAGGCTTGGGGGGCTCAGAAGCTTACAAACAGTCCTGGATGCAGCAAATTTATATCTGGACTAGACAAGTTACAGGAAATAAAGGAAACAAGAGCAAATGAAGGCTTTTAAATCAGAAAGTTGAAAGAGATGAAAAAAACTGCCAAACGGTCAATAAACTACAATTTCTGGGCCAGAAACCACTCTTGTGGTAGATAGGCTACCTAGTGCTTACTACTCCCACTGATAAGCTAGGAGGCTTCCCTCCAACACAAAAAGGGTTGGGGGGCTCAGAAGCTTACAAGCAGTTCTGGATACAGCAAATCTGTATCTGGACTAGACTAGTTACAGGAAAGGTGGGAAACAAGTGCAAACGAGGGCTTTTAAACCAGAAAGTTGAAAGAGATGAAAAAACTGCCAAACGGCCAATAAACTACAATTTATGGGCCAGAAACCACTCTTGTGGTAGATAGGCTACCTAGTGCTTACCACTCCCACTGATAAACTAGAAGACTCCCCTCCAACACAGAAAGGCTTTGGGGGCTCAGAAGCTTACAAACAGTCCTGGTTGCAGCAAATCTGTATCTGGACTAGACTACTTACAGGAAAGGCAGGAAACAAGCTTAGATTTTTTTTTGGATAGTGGGAAGGAGAAAGGAGAAACAGAAGATAATTCAAAATTAAGGGTCTAAGTGCCTTGCCCTTCACAAATGTTCTCTCTGTATTAGGTAGAATGAGCTAGTGACACTAGACTGGAATAGAGCTGGGATAGAGATGAACAGATGGGTCTGGTAGGAGTGTCAGGAGTCAAAATATGATCTCACTGTACTCGGTTGAGTGAGCAAATGAGATAGACCCAGGAGGAGTGTTCAAATACAAATTTCCAGGAGGGGTGGGCAATTCCAAAGCCACCAAGATTAATACCAGAACAAGAACAGAGAGGGCGGGTGGAAAACTAACTGCAGAGACAGAGAGAGACCACAGTATTCTATGAAACAAATAGAAATGAAAATAACTACAGAGAGACACAGACCACAATATTCAATGAAACAATTAAATAGACAAAAAAATAAAATGCAGTAAAATTTTTAACACTGCAAGTTTGTACTTAACTCAGCTAGTAATGCAGTTGATTGTAGGTATGTAGCAGAAGCCAAACAACTCAGATATTGAGCAGTAATAAATTCAAAGATATGTGCCTAACACTTATAAATCAGAGAAACCCTCTAGGCTAAGAGTTTAACACTGAATATCAACACTGAATATCAATGAAGTGAAACACAATAGCCCCCACTAACTGCTGAGACAGAGAGAGACCACAGTATTCTATGAAACAATTAAACAGACAAAAAATAAAATGCAGTACAATCTTTAACACTGCAAGTTTGTACTTAACTCAGCAAGTAATGCAATTGATTGTAGGTATGCAGCAGAAGCCAAACAACTCAGATATTGAGCAGAAATACATTCAAAGATATGTGACTAACACTTATAAATACAGAGAAACCCTCTAGGCTAAGAGTTTAACATTGAACATCAATAAAGTGAAACACAATAGCCCTCACTAACTGCTGAGACAGAGAGAGACCACAGTATTCTATGAAACAATTAAATAGAAAATAAATAACTACAGAGAGACACAGATCACAATATTCAACGAAACAATTAAAGACAAAAAATAAAATGCAGTACAATCTTTAACACTGCAAGTTTGTACTTAACTCAGCAAGTAATGCAATTGATTGTAGGTATGTAGCAGAAGCCAAACAACTCAGATATAGAGCAGTAATACATTCAAAGATATGTGACTAACACTTATAAATACAGAGAAACCCTCTAGGCTAAGAGTTTAACATTGAACATCAATGAAGTGAAACACAATAGCCCCCACTAACTGCTGAGACAGAGAGAGACCACAGTATTCTATGAAACAATGGCTGTGGCTGACAAAGTTCACAGATGACTGCAAACTAGGCACCATAGTCGATACACCAGTGGACACATACATCCTACAAAAAGGCCTCACAGAAACAGACAACTGGTGCCGGAGTCACGGCCTTAAACTAAATGCCAAAAATGTATAGTCACCCCCTTTGGGAAAAACAAAATACCCACAAACTATCACATAGACAGCAACCCACTGAGTATGGAAAAAGTAATCAGAGACCTAGGGACCCAAGTCGACAGCGACCTCTCATTTGACACCCACGTTGCCAAAGTGGTTAGAAAAACATTCTACCTTGCACACTTCATCATGAAGGGATTCACATCCAGATCCAAGGATGTCATTGTACCCCTATACTCCTCCCTCATCAGACCCATGATTGAGTACAATGCCCCATTTGGTATGTACCTCACCCGGCATTTGCAACAGCTGGAGAGACCACAAAAGTACCTCACCAAGAGGATCAAGGGTCTCCAACATATGTCTTATTCTGCCAGACTAAAGAAACTTCAGCTCTATTCAGTAGCATACCGCCTGCTCAGAGGTGATCTCTGCCTGACGTACAAGGCCATGTCCAATCAGGATCTGATGGACATGCTCCACCTCAAAAAATCCAAATCCATCAGGACCACAAGAGCTAAAGACTTAAACCTTGGCACAAGTATGAATAGGACATGCTGGAGGGATAGATTCATAACCCAGAGGCTTCCCATGCTTTGGAACAAGATCCCAGTTCGTATTAGGCAGAGCCCCTTACTGACACTCTTCAAAAGAAATCTTGATGAGTGGATGGGAGATTGAAAATTTACCCCAGGGGTCACATCTGTGTCCCTGCTAGACAGGGGCACAGTAAACTAATTCTATTATATAAGGGGACCTTCATTGTGTCACTACTAGACAGAGGCACAGTTTTCTAAATTTATTCTGTACATTTTTGTACCATTTCATGGGGTGGCAAAAGCCACATCAGTATGGCTAGGCTTACAAATGCCCCAGGGCAGATAGCCTAGTACTATACTATGAAACTATGAAACTATGAATTAAATAGAAAATAAATAACTACAGAGAGACACAGATCACAATATTCAATGAAACAATTAAATAGACAAAAAAATAAAATGCAGTACAATCTTTAACACTGCAAGTTTGTACTTAACTCAGCTAGTAATGCAGTTAATTGAAGGTATGTAGCAGAAGCAAACAACTCATATGTTTGAAAGGGTGTGTAAACAGTATAATATTGACCAAGGCCTCTGGGTATGGTTCCTAATCCCCTTACTCCATGGTAAAGCTGTAACTGCTATTTTTAAATTGTCTGATACTGTTTGCTTAAATTATAATACTGTTAAAATTGTCTGTTAGAGTATTTTAAGTTAACACCTGAAGCTTATAGAAAAAAGTTTTGTGAACATAGACGCAAGGCAGATGAAAGTGTCTGTGAATATATTGCTGAGTTAAGCACTTATTTTCATAGGTGGGTTAATGGGTGTCAGGTCACCACTTTAGAAGGGCTGTCAGACCTTTAGGTGAGGGAACAAGCCACTAGCCCTTTTCCTGAGAACATGAAAATCTGGTTAGCAGATAGGGAGATACCTAGCAAGCAGGGCATCACTGCACAGGAAAGGGATACCCAGTGCTGTTCAAAGGTCTAAGAGAGTCCATGGTGGGCAGCCTAGAACACCCAAACAGAGTCTGCCAGTAGAAGGGGAAGATATATATATAGATATCCACAGAGGCAAGCTGGGGAACAAAAGGTGGGAAAGCCAGTAAGTGGGAATGACAGAATGCCAGCAGTAAGTTCTCTGGAGAGAACAAGGGCACCAAACTACCACAGGAGGTTATATCCTATCTTAGTAAAGGGGAAACAGGCCACTGCTAAGAGAGACACAGCCTCTGACCTATCCATTGTGAAGCCTGCAATGGTTAAAGAGGAGCAGTACTTGCTTGGGCAGTCTACTCCAGTCAGAGATTTAGGAGGGACCCCATTCTAAATACCTTTGGCTAGGTTTCACCTTGACTGGGAGGGTCGAAAAGGAAGCCAGCAAGTAGGTGTGTTTGGGCATATCTCTGCAGATGTCCTGATAGGGAATGATTTTGATAATGCAGTACCTTGTGTGCATGCATTGACATGCAGCCAGTTTTGGAGACAAGCATGTGCATGTGGTAGCCTGAGGGGGACCCAGACAGATTCCAGATTTGAAGTCAGGACTGGTGTGGTGGTTACTTCAGGGAGGGAACTACCTTGTAGCAGTGAGATTGAAGGTGAGCCACAGCTGCTTATGGGTACTGATGTTCCCTTGGACAGAGTGACTGCAGGGGCAGAGGTGAGTAGTAGTACCCAGGCTGACAGTAAGGCACCACTGTCAGAGAATACCAGACTTCCTGTGGAAAGGAGGCTGGGAAGGGTTACAACGAGAGAGTTGAGTCAGGCTCAGCACTCAGACCCTACATTACAAGGCCTGAGGGAGGTAGAGAGTGAAGCACCTGATTGTCAAGGGAAAGGAGAATCTGTATACTGGGACAAAGGGTTACTGTATAGAGAGTGGACCCCTGAGGGAGGGCTAGAGGGTGAAAGAATGCAGCATTTGGTAGTACCCATAGCCTACCATGTGGTACTTCTAACCATAGTGATACTGCAGGACCTTTGAGCAGTGCCAAAAAGTAGACAAGGCAGCAGACAAGATGAAAGCTCCTTTGATGCCTATGCCTAGGATTGAGGAGCCATTTCAGAGGGTAGCCATGGATATTGTGGGGCATCTGAGTACCTCATTTTCACATGGAAGAAGTATGCTACCAGATACCCTGAGGCAGTGTCATTGTCCTCCATTGAGGCAGAAAAGGTGGCAAATTCTTTGCTAGAGATTTTCAACAGGGTAGGTTTCCCAAAAGAAATACTGACTGACAGAGGTGCCAATTTCATGTCAGACATGCTGGATTGTCTGAGGAAGTACTGTGGGGTGACATACTAAAGACCACCCCCTGCCATCCCCAGATCAATTGTCTTGTTGAGAGGTTAAACTCTATACGCAAGACCATGCTACAGGCATTTGCAGACCAGTTCAAGAGGGGGAGGGACAAATATTTGCCCCATCTGCTGTTTGATTACAGAGAGGTGCCCCAGGAATCCACATGTTTTTCACCCTTCAAATTGCTGTATGGGCATAAGTTGAGGGGAACTCAAGATTTGATTTGAGATAAGTGGGAAGGTGAGTGTGAATCCCACAAGGAGTCTATTGTGGCATATGTCCTAAACCTCAGGATAAGGCTCAGGAAACTCATGGGCTTGCCCCAGGAGAACCTGGCAGAAGCCCAACAGCAGAAAAAGGTCTGGCATGACAGGAATGCTCAAGCTAAAGAGTATGCTGTGGGGTAGTAGGTAATGGTTCTCATTCTTGTGCAGACAGCTTGAGAGGGACCCTTGAAAATGGTAATGAAGGTCAGTGATGTTAACTACATGGTAGAACTGCTAGGCAGGAGGCAGGGCACAAACTGTACCATGTTAACATGATGAAACCTTACCATGAAAGAGAGGCCCTTATGCTGAGTATTTCCAGTGGATGGCAGAAGGAGTCTGAGGGGGATCTGGTGACTGATCTCCTCAGTGAGGATGGGATTGACCCCCTCAGTGGAAGGGGTAGCAATGTCCTAGGAGCTATCCCCTACCCAGGTTTGAGAAATCCAAGCACTGTTACAGGAGTTTGGGGACATGTTCACTGGGAAACCAGGGTGCACCCACCTGGTGCAGCACCATGTGGGTGCAGGACCCCAAAGGTCTATTAAGCAGGCACCTTAGGGGGTGCCTGAGAGGGTCAAACAGACTCTGAGGGAGGAGATACAGGAAATGATGGAACTATGGGTAATCCAGAAGTCCAGCAGTCTTTGAGCCTCCCTAGTGGTGCTGGTACCTAAGAAGGATGGCGGCACCAGTTTCTGTGTGGACTACAGGAAATTAAACAGTCACACAGAGTCAGATGCTTACCCCATGTCTAGGACAGAGGAAACCCTAGAGCAGCTGGGTGGGGCTAAGTATCCTACCACTATTGATCTTACCAAGGGTTACTGGCAGGTGCCCTTGACTCCCAGTGCTAGACAGAGGTCAGCCTTTGTGACTCCTTTTAGCTTGTATTAGTTCACGAAGATGCCCTTTGGTATGAAAAATGCCCAAGCAACTTTCCAGAGTCTGGTGGATCCTATCCTAACAGGAGCAGGAGATTCTACTCTTGCTTACCTGGATAATATTGCAATTTACAGCCATTCTTGGCAAGAGCACCTTCACCATGTCAGGGAGGTGTTGGGCAGACTACAGAGGGCATGGTTGACCATTAAGCCCAGGAAATGTCAGTTGGGTATGGTAATGGTCTTTTACCTGGGACATAGAGTAGGGAGTTCTAAGATCAGGCCAGACCTTGCCAAAGAGAAGCTATTCAGGCATGGCTTGGCCCTGTTACCAAAAAGCAGGTGAGGACATTCTTAGGGACAGCAGGATACAGCTGCTCCCCTCATAGACGTGACAAGGAAAAACAGGACAGATAAGGTAGTGTGAACCCCAGCACATGAGCAGGCATTCCAGAAGCTTAAAGGAGCTTTGGAAGGACCCCTGGTGTTAGCCAGTATGGAGTACAGCAAAAAACTTGTTGTGCGGGTGAATGCTTCAAATCATGGGGTGGGGGCTGTACTCAGCCAGGTTTCCACAGAGGGAGAAGAGCACCCAGTGGTGTTTCCAGCCATAGACTCCAACCCAGGGAGGAATGCTATGCAGCTATAGAAAAGGAATGTCTAGTCATAGTGTGGGCACTGCAGAACATTCAACCTTATCTGTATGGAAGGAAATTCACTGTAGTTACAGACCACAATTCCCTTAACATAGCTACATCGAGCCAGCCAGCAAAATGCCAAGTTACTAAGGTGGAGCCTAGGGTTGCAGGCATATGATATGACAGAGCAACACTGCAGTGAGGTTATCAAAGCAGATCGTCTCTAAACACAGGGTATGGGTTAGTGTATTCCCAGATAGGCTCATCCTCCCAAGCAGTGTTTCTCAAGGGTCAGTTGAAAAACTAGCTTGAGTCTTTGGGGGGGTGGGGTGGGAATGTAATAAAAGGAGATACTGCCAGCCCAACTATCTGGAATTTTGTACGTGGTTGTGTGTTGTTTGTGAATAGCAGCATGATTCATATACCTGTGTTACAAATGTATTACAACTGTATGTCATATTGTACAGACGTGTGCTGAAGAGATATTTTTATATACTATTGTAACTGTTTAGATGTATATACTTTTAACAATGTATACAGCAACACAAGAAGTTAAGTCGCTTTATAGCTGGGCCATAAATGAAAGAGATGTTATCTTTCAGTTTCAATGCAGTAAGGAAACAAGGTGTCTAAAACTAGGGAGCCTGCTGCATTGTCTTGTAAGTGTTTTATAATTTTATGTCTTGCAGCAGCTGCAAAGATATGAGGGATATGTATTTTTCACAGGGAGATTCTAAATTCAGGAAATTTCTAGCAATGGAGGTTTTCACCTGGGATAGTCTGATGACAAAAGTGATGTCATCCTGCAAGTATCCCAGAATCAATATTTGAGATATTAATTTAAGAAGTCTCTGAGAGAGAGACAGAGCATTTTGTATCTGTCTTTGACCTGACAATGTCAGCTGGAAAACCCACTCACCATATCTGTCTTGCCTTGCTATGAGTTAAGTAAGTCTAGGGTACAGTAAGTTCTCTTAGATACAGTCAGGAATAAAGTGAACTATAGCTTAGTTGTTTTCTTTGTTTATATAAGATTGTCCTGCAATGTTGTTTTTAATATTTCTAGTGATTTTGAACTCTGAAGTAACTGTGATTGTTAACTGAGTATTTTCTTGTTATTTTATTATTTATTAAATATATTTAAAACTTTTTGTTGTGGCTGGCCTGTCTAGAGATATTTAAGCTCTTAGAGTACTTGCATATCTATTAGGTGACAGGGCGCAGGCCTCTCCTAATAGCACTGCTCTTGGTCAAACTGCCATTTGGAGTAATAGTAACATTACACAGTAAGACTGGACACTTTTTGCTAAGGTCCTTAAAGTAGCTGATAAGTAGTGTTTGGTGGCAGTGAAAAGTTCCTTATAGTCTGAGCAGAAGGGGACATAGCTACTAAACCTGTGACAGCCTTTCCTAAGTGTGTGTGTGTGTGTGTGTGTGTGTGTACGTGTGTGTGTGTGTGTGTGTGTGTGTGTGTGTGTATAAATCAAATCTCAAAGAGTTTGTGTTTCAGCTACTTGGTCAGTGGAACAAAGAACTGGTTGGACAGAGAGGTTGCTGGAGGTCTTGCCTGGGCACTCAGCTGAGATCTCAACTCTATAGCTGTGCCAGTAGGGAGTCTTATTGGGGATCTGGAGAAAGAGGGAGAAACCAGCCCCACACTGACCGTGGTCTCTGTGTGCTCTTAAGGCAAATTGCACCTTACTGCATGTGTACTTGTCATCCTGCCAGTGTGTACGTCCCCCACTGTTGCCAGTGGTGAGGATTGAAGCTCCTTGATTACTAGGCCAGTACTGAGGTATCACACCTTCCCTCATACAAACAATGCCAACATGATGAGGAGAGTACAATTGATGCAAAAAACACTTGATACTCATAGTTTGAGTAACAGGAACTTAAGGAAAGTCTATGTTTTTCACCATAACTCTTTTCCAACCATTCACTGCCATCCAACTAGAAGAACAGTGACATGTTTCAACAACCCATTCCACATACAAAGTTTGCTAAAAGCCTTGTTTAACTCAAGGTAAAATAAATAAATTTAACACCATCCAGTACAGTACATACATTGTCACTTATGATATCCAGCAGCATGTGGCGACCTTTCCCAACTCAAACTCCCAGTTTCTTACTGCACCATTCCCCAGATCTGCATCTCCAATCTCTTTGGAATAATCCTAGCCAAGAATTTGTCATCAGCACTGAGCATAAGCAAAGGCTTCTGGTTAAATAAATCATACCAGAGGTCTCTATTTTTTGTAATGCAGATTGACAGCCACCTTATAGCAAACAAAATCCTCAGTGCAGCCCTTACGCAATCATTAGTCTAGATTCATCAACACGACCTCTTAACTACTAATCTTGCAAAAGTACGAGCAATAATGAATGCTATCTGGACAGAGGTACAACACGTCTAGCCCTTCTTTACAGAGACCACAACAAAAGTACGAGCAATAATGAATGCTATCCGGACAGAGGTACAACACGTCTGGCCCTTCTTTACAGAGACCACAACAAAAGTACGAGCAATAATGAATGCTATCCGGACAGAGGTACAACACGTCTGGCCCTTCTTTACAGAGACCACAACAAAAGTACGAGCGATAATGAATGCTATCTGGACAGAGGTACAACACGTCTAGCCCTTCTTTACAGAGACCACAACAAAAGTACGAGCAATAATGAATGCTATCCGGACAGAGGTACAACACGTCTGGCCCTTCTTTACAGAGACCACAACAAAAGTAGCGATAATGAATGCTATCTGGACAGAGGTACAACACGCCTGGCCCTTCTTTACAGAGACCACAACAAAAGTACGAATAATGAATGCTATCCGACAGAGGTACAACACGTCTGGCCCTTCTTTACAGAGACCACAACAAAAGTACGAGCAATAATGAATGCTATCCGGACAGAGGTACAACACGTCTGGCCCTTCTTTACAGAGACCACAACAAAAGTACGAGCGATAATGAATGCTATCTGGACAGAGGTACAACACGTCTGGCCCTTCTTTACAGAGACCACAACAAAAGTACGAGCGATAATGAATGCTATCTGGACAGAGGTACAACACGTCTGGCCCTTCTTTACAGAGACCACAACAAAAGCGATAATGAATGCTATCTGGACAGAGGTACAACACGCCTGGCCCTTCTTTACAGAGACCACAACAAAATACGGCGATAATGAATGCTATCCGGACAGAGGTACAACACGTCTGGCCCTTCTTTACAGAGACCACAACAAAAGTACGAGCGATAATGAATGCTATCTGGACAGAGGTACAACACGTCTGGCCCTTCTTTACAGAGACCACAACAAAAGTACGAGCGATAATGAATGCTATCTGGACAGAGGTACAACACGTCTGGCCCTTCTTTACAGAGACCACAACAAAAGTCGGCGACGGCGATAATGAATGCTATCTGGACAGAGGTACAACACGCCTGGCCCTTCTTTACAGAGACCACAACAAAAGCGATAATGAATGCTATCTGGACAGAGGTACAACACGTCTGGCCCTTCTTTACAGAGACCACAACAAAAGTACGAGCAATAATGAATGCTATCCGGACAGAGGTACAACACGTCTGGCCCTTCTTTACAGAGACCACAACAAAAGTACGAGCGATAATGAATGCTATCTGGACAGAGGTACAACACGTCTGGCCCTTCTTTACAGAGACCACAATAAAAGTACGAGCAATAATGAATGCTATCCGGACAGAGGTACAACAAGTCTGGCCCTTCTTTACAGAGACCACAACATCCTTCTTCTACAGGGGATACTGGAGATGGAGGCTAATGCCTCAAATCTCAGGCCACCTCAAACTTTAGATTTGAAATTTCATCAGCTGAAGGCAAAAACCTGCATCACAAGTCCATCCCAATAACAGTATAGCACATCTCCCCCATCCACACTTCATTCACACTACGCACCTTAGTCTTCTCAGCCTTAACAAGGAAGGAAGTAATTTCCTTTCTGACAGTAACTAGTGTTAGCTAAACATGCACAGTGTTATCCTATTCACTAAAGCCCCAACTCTTTTTCACATGTTAAATCTTGTGCTTCCTGCTTATTAAATAAGGCCAGAATAGTCAAATTGTGTTCCACTGCATTATGGTAAAGACGTGCACTGTTAAATCCCACAATGTATTCTTTACCTAGATTTGGCTTTACACAATATCACCAGTCCAAACAAGTGTTTTGCAATCACTACAAAACTAAATACCACCAGTCCAGCTTAGAGTTGAAGAAATGGGCTTTCCATGAGTGCAATGCCTTCTAACATGTGTACACTCAGTCCAAAACTCAATATCCAAAACTTGTAAGTTATGACGCTTAAAACTCCCATAACACACCACCATTCAAAATCAACAGAATTCTGAAAATTAATCTACAACTACTACTTCATATATTTTGAAAGCATCACTCTTAAGCATACTCCTATGAACTTTCAGACCCCTTCCCCTGAATAACAAACCTACAATGCCATACGATTAGAGAAATCAGTGTATTAATTCCATGCATCCTACATCACTATACAACCAGATTCAAAAGTATTATTGCTCCTTATTTCTATGTTGGCAAGCTAATAAAACAATGAAGGGTTGCCTGTGAAATATTTTCCTGTTAATAAGAGATTTTGCTCTAGCTGTTTCTGTACCTGATGGTGAAACTGCAGTTAAAATCACCATCCTATACTACAACCCCCAGTAAATAAAAAGGATCTAATCTTCTGGCATGGATACTGACCCTTGATGTGAGTGGCATAATTCCACATATTTATAAATTGTACTTGGCTACCCATCCATTCCACATCCAAGTCCAGGTACCTTCCAGGGGCAGTAACACCAGTCCACTGGATAGTAAGAGCATCTGCTGTATAAACCAAGTGTTGTACTAGAAGTCAGATTATCATTAAAATACCATGTTTAAGCAAAGCAATATTCTTGAAGTTTAAATGCCCAACTTGACAGCCTGTCTATAAAAGTAAACAAGTGTCAGTTTTAAACCCATACTGGAATGTTGAACCATTTGCTACTTATTGTTTTTTTTTCTACCTGCAAAAAACTTTATAAAAACTTATGCACTTAAATTAAGAGCATCCCTTTTGTGGAGAGTTAACCACAGAGTTATCCCTTTGCACTTGTGTTTATGCATAAGATTAATAATTGTGAGACTTAAACAGGCCTAACTCATGTTAAAGGGATTTACTACTATCCTGCCCAGTATTACCTTAAAGGTGGTTCATCCTTGTACATATATCTCTGTCTACCAGCAAAATGTACATCAGTAGTCAGAAGATTGGATGGTTTTTTTTGAGTGAAAGTGTAGTTCTTTCAGACTACGCCCTTAATGTTCCTCCACTTGTCTTGAATGCATGCATCAGAAGAGGCTAAAACTGGGTAATCTAGCACTGCAATATTAAAACCAAGGAGCTTTGGAGGCTTTTGCACTATGTGACAGCTGGGCCAAAATGGCTTTTTTCCCTAAAGTCAGTGCAACACATGAAGGAGTTAATTTTTTAGTGTGCTCTTTCTCCCCACAAAGTACATCAGATTGATTATTTAAATGCCGTAAGTTGTTATAGAAATGACATTGTTTAGGATGTCTGACTAACACAGATCAAATTAAGGACACACTTTCACAAATGCATTAATTTCCTAACTCCCAGTCCACATGCTGTTCATGCCCTTATTTTGGTAAACTTGTCACTCTTGTCAGTACAGTCATGAATACCCCAGGCAGTCTCTAATGCAGAGGTCTTACAGTCATGAATACCCCAGGCAGTCTCTAATGCAGAGGTCTTACAGTCATGAATACCCCAGGCAGTCTCTAATGCAGAGGTCTTACAGTCATGAATGCCCCAGGCAGTCTCTAATGCAGAGGTCTTACAGTCATGAATATCCCAGGCAGTCTCTAATGCAGAGGTCTTGCAGTCATGAATACCTCAGGCAGTCTCTAATGCAGAGGTATTACATTCATGAATACCCCAGGCAGTCTCTAATGCAGAGATCTTGCAGTCATGAATACCCCAGGCAGTCTCTAATGCAGAGGTCTTACAGTCATGAATACCCCAGGCAGTCTCTAATGCAGAGGTCTTACGGTCATGAATACCCCAGGCAGTTTCTAATGCAGAGGTCTTACAGTCATGAAAACCCCAGGCAGTCTCTAATGCAGAGGTCTTACAGTCATGAATACCCCAGGCAGTCTCTAATGCAGAGGTCTTACAGTCATGAAAAACCCAGGCAGTCTCTATTGCAGAGGTCTTAAAGTCATGAATACCCCAGGCAGTCTCTAATGCAGAGGTCTTGCAGTCATGAATACCTCAAGCAGTCTCTAATGCAGAGGTCATACAGTCATGAAAACCCGAGGCAGTCTCTAATGTAGAGGTCTTACAGTCATGAAAAACCCAGGCAGTCTCTAATGCAAAGGTCTTACAGTCATGAATACCCCAGGCAGTCTCTAATGCAGAGGTCTTACAGTCATGAAAAACCCAGGCAGTCTCTAATGCAGAGGTCTTACAGTCATGAATATCCCAGGCAGTCTCTAATGCAGAGGTCTTACAGTCATGAAAACCCCAGGCAGTCTCTAATGCAGAGGTCTTACAGTCATGAATACCCCAGGCAGTCTCTAATGCAGAGGTCATACAGTCATGAAAAACCCAGGCAGTCTCTACTGCAGAGGTCTTGCAGTCATGAATACCCCAGACAGTCTCTAATGCAGAGGTCTTGCAGTCATGAATACCCCAGGCAGTCTCTAATGCAGAGGTCTTACAGTCATGAAAACCACAGGCAATCTCTAATGCAGAGGTCTTACAGTCATGAATACCCCAGGCAGTCTCTAATGCAGAGGTCTTACAGTCATGAAAAAACCCAGGCAGTCTCTATTGCAGAGGTCTTAAAGTCATGAATACCCCAGGCAGTCTCTATTGCAGAGGTCTTACAGTCATGAATACCCCAGGCAGTCTCTAATGCAGAGGTCTTACAGTCATGAATACCCCAGGCAGTCTCTAATGCAGAGGTCTTACAGTTATGAATATCCCAGGCAGTCTCTAATGCAGAGGTCTTGCAGTCATGAATACCCCAGGCAGTCTCTAATGCAGAGGTATTACAGTCATGAATACCCCAGGCAGTCTCTAATGCAGAGATATTGCAGTCATGAATACCCCAGGCAGTCTCTAATGCAGAGGTATTACAGTCATGAATACCCCAGGCAATCTCTAATGCAGAGGTCTTACAGTCATGAATACCCCAGGCAGTCTCTAATGCAGAGGTCTTACAGTCATGAAAACCCCAGGCAGTCTCTAATGCAGAGGTCTTACAGTCATGAATACCCCAGGCAGTCTCTAATGCAGAGGTCTTACAGTCATGAATACCCCAGGCAGTCTCTAATGCAGAGGTCTTACAGTCATGAAAAACCCAGGCAGTCTCTATTGCAGAGGTCTTAAAGTCATGAATACCCCAGGCAGTCTCTAATGCAGAGGTCTTGCAGTCATGAATACCACAGGCAGTCTGTAATGCAGAGGTCTTACAGTCATGAAAACCCCAGGCAGTGTCTAATGCAGAGGTCTTACAGTCATGAATACCCCAGACAGTCTCTAATGCAGAGGTCTTACAGTCATGAAAAACCCAGGCAGTCTCTATTGTAGAGATCTTAAAGTCATGAATACCCCAGGCAGTCTCTAATGCAGAGGTCTTACAGTCATGAATACCCCAGGCATTCTCTAATGCAGAGGTCTCACAGTCATGAATACCCCAGGCAGTCTCTAGTGCAGAGGTCTTACACTCATGAATAACCCAGGCAGTCTCTAATGCAGACGTCTTGTCAGTACAGTCATGAATACCGCAGGCAGTCTCTAATGCAGAAGTCTTACAGTCATGAATACCCCAGGCAGACTCTAATGCAGAGGTCTTGTCAGTACAGTCATGAATACCCCAGACAGTCTCTAATGCAGAGGTCTTACAGTCATGGATAACCCAGGCAGTCTCTAATGCAGAGGTCTTACTGTCATGAATAACCCAGGCAGTCTCTAATGCAGAGATCTTACAGTCATGAATACCCTTGGCAGTCTCTAATGCAGAGGTCTTACAGTCATGAATACCCCAGGCAGTCTCTAATGCATAGGTCTTACAGTCATGAATACCCAGGGCAGTCTCTAATGCAGAGGTCTTACAGTCATGAATAACCCAGGCAGTCTCTAATGCAGAGGTCTTGTCAGTACAGTCATGAATACCCCAGGCAGTCTCTAATGCAGAGGTCTTACAGTCATGAATAACCCAGGCAGTCTCTAATGCAGAGGTCTTACAGTCATGAATAACCCAGGCAGTCTCTAATGCAGAGATCTTACAGTCATGAATACCCCAGGCAGTCTCTAATGCAGAGGTCTTACAGTCATGAATAATGCAGGCAGTCTCTAATGCAGAGGTCTTGTCAGTACAGTCATGAATACCCCAGGCAGTCTCTAATGCAGAGGTCTTACAGTCATGAATAACCCAGGCAGTCTCTAATGCAGAGGTCTTGTCAGTACAGTCAGGAATAACCCAGGCAGTCTCTAATGCAGAGGCCTTACAGTCATGAATAACCCAGGCAGTCTTTAATGCAGAGGTCTTACAGTCATGAATACCCCAGGCAGTCTCTAATGCAGTGGTCTTACAGTCATGAATAACCCAGGCAGTCTCTAATGCAGAGGTGCTTTCAGTGTGAGATAAAACGGTACAGTTATGTCTCTGCAGAGGAATGTTATGCCAAACAAACTACTTCCAAGGCATACGATTATGTATATTCTGCCTAAAATGAAAGAGCATTTACCAAGGATCCACAATCATAGAGACACTAAACTGTCAAATCATTATGCATAACTACTCCCACCCTTGGGAGCATCAGCCCAGACAACTTCAGCAATGAGTAACAAAAGGCATACTGTTCAGGAAAAATTAACTGAGAACAGTGAAAGTCATATATAGTACATTCTGTCTCTTGAAACTGCATCTAGATTCTACATATTATACTTCTCCCACATAGAGGCAGCAATCCCTGCTGCTCATACAAGGATTTCTGTTCTTCACAATTTCATCAATAACCTGGACATTCTAACCCCTAGCAGGAAGAATATGCATTTTATGCAATAACAACACACTTGAGTTTAGTTCCATGTAGTAAGCCTCATCGGCTGCAAAACAGACTGGGATGCCCACCTGAGATGTACCAGCCTATTACAAACTCTTTCTAGATGGATCAATATATTTCATCAATAAGAGCTTATGCCTGATCCTCCTGGGAACTTTCCATCCTTCTTCTTCAGGACACCAGCTCTATAACCCCCACAATGGAGAATTTGCTGTCTGAAGCAAGTCGTACCACCAACAATGAAGTATTATACTTTCCCAGGAGTTGTGGCCAAATAATATAAAGTCAAAATAAATGCTACCTCAGGTCATTCCTGAAAATAAGCCTCAGTCTTACATGGACTAAGGTGGTCATTAAAGCTAAATGAATGAATACATATGCTCACATGCTGCTATATTTCATTTTTATGCTAATTACTGCTGAGGTAGAGTTTGCCATCTTTGTGAAAATGACAAAATGTATACAGTAGATACATATAGAATAGTCCAGAAGGAAAGAAAGACTTTATTAAAGAAGTGGAAATATTTGAATAACTTTGTATCTGTCTGAACTAAAACCTCAGCAAATGAATTTATCTACTCTAATGCTGTAATCCAGTATGCAACAGGTGACACTGGGATTTGAACCTGCTTTGCTCTTGCTTGTAATTAGCTGTCAGTCTATAAAGATATAAGTTATATAAATATGTGTGTGCAGTGAAGAGGCTGTAAAGGTCATTTGATAAGCATATCTTTAAACACAACTCATACCTTGCAGTATTAGTTTTTTCTGTAAAAGAACATTGCAGTGCAGAGACAAACTGGCACTGGCAAATTCAGTGCTTAGGCAGATGCGTGTGAGTTTAAAGTCAAACTTGAATATTTGTCCTTAAAGTAACACAAGAATCATGAAGTTTAAAGTACCAAACAAGATAGTTTTGTCTAATATAAGTAAGCCAATCTCTGTCTTAAACCAATAGCTGTATGTGCTAATTAATAATTGTTTGTAAATAAAGTTATAGACAGGTGAAAATGGAAATTCAGTGACCCCCCCCCCTCACTCTCTATTGATTTCTCTCTCATTATATGTGGAAATGTAATTGCTTAGCAACAGCAACACAATGCTGCTAGTACTAGTTTCCATAGTAACAGGATGTAATTGTGCCCTCAAGGGTTGCTTCTGATTATTTCTGTAATATATGTCTGTCTATTGATTGCAGGTATAGGAACTCCCAAAAGTCATTAAAAAACATATAGAGCATACAAGGCAAATGAATAAATACCATACTTAAACAATTAAGATAAAGGAAGGAAGTGTATTTTATCATCAGTCATTTGTTTTTATGATTTGGATGAAGTAAAATCCACTGTTCACTATTAAAGGCACTTAGCTTTTAGAATATTCCATTGAGAAAATTATATGTCTGTACATGTGTGCAGTATATATGAGTCTGTGTGTTCACAAATACATGTGCTCATACAAGTGTGTGTGTGTGTGTGTGTGTGTGTGTGTGTGTGTGTGTGTGCACGCGCATGAGTGTATGTATACACCACAGTTCATATTCATCTGTAAACTAGGTTTTTCCTCCCATTTTAATACAAAGGCAAAATTCTTTATAGTTAGCTTCAAGTTCCTTGGTGCTGTGAATAGATTTATCATATGAATGCAACTTGCAAATTCCGGACCACTTTAAATGCATCTTAAGTAAAACCAATTCATTTTTATAGCACTCATGTCTAGATTACTTTCTCATCTGTACTTGTTATCTGTGGAAATTTGATTTTGTTCTTAGCTCTTTCATGGTCTTTGTGCAATGGGCCATGGAGTATTCCCTGTTCAGTGATGCATTGTACAAACAGTCCAGTCTGTATAACTTGCAGCTAGCTGTCTTTGAGTGTTGTTTATCCACAAAAGAATCCTCGGATATGGCAGAATAAATCACTATGTGACTGTGCAATGCATACTCATGTAATCAGGGCATAAATTGTACCGCTCAGATAGCCCTTCCCTACAAAGGCTAGATTCTTTGGGCTTTACTTGGTGCAGCATATTAAGGTATAAAAAGCTGAAGCAGAGTCTCATTACCCTACCAGGGTACTGACAATGTTCGAGCTTCAGTTGCCAGAGGTTCAGCTCAGTGCTGATCAGAGTTCCTCCGCAGGAAATCACTCTCGGAGAATTGTGCCAGAAGTGATTTTCTTTTTTGGAGGAATTTCCTACTTTAGGTTGGTGTGACCATGTAGATGGTATATACAAGTCTGGGGCAGTGTGTGGGGGCTTTACCCAGGGCACAGGGCAGTTTGCCTCTGACAAAATCGCTTTTTCAGAGGATTTTTTCCTTGAACGCAGTTCAGGGATTTGAGCTTAACTTTTATAGGGCAGAAGACCTGGAAAGTATTACCATGAGTCACTGCAGAGTGGTCACCTTTTTTATTTGTAGTGTGTTAGTCATACGTGTATATTATTACTTGGTAGATACAACAGCTTTTTTCTGCCACTGCTGCTAAATATTTAACTGTGTGTCATGATTTGCACAACTATTTGTGATAATTTTATGAGTTTCATTGGCAATGGATAGACTGAACAACATTTTTTATCTGCATAGTAACTACCTGTTGCACTGTCTGCATGCCTGAAACATATATTTAGAGTTTTTAGTTATCTGAGTACTTGGCTTTTTTTAATTTGCAATCATTCACTGGATTGACAATATTTAGATAAATTAAGCAGATATCCACTCAGTCCTCAACAAGCTGCAGTCTTGTTGTTTGAAGTCTTGGTGGTGCATTGCACGCTGGTTCATTTTGAACAGAAATAAATACTGAATCCATGGCTTTTCACCAAGCTTACTACATATTTAAAATAGGTCAGTAGGTGACTGACACAGTCCCCTGTCTTTCCTCAACTCAATAACAGTTTAAAGTGCTACATTTGTACTTGTCGTTTTTCAGGCAGTATATAACCTTAACAAATAAAATGAACGGCAGTTCCATCATTACAATTTCTTATTGCTTCTGCAATCCTTTTAATGTATTCTTGTTTCATATGAAGTCTTAAGGTTAAATGTATAAGCAAAACAGCATGCTTTTCTCATAACATTGCAGGCTTTGCACAAAGTTTTGTGTCTGGGCTGACAGTAGTGTATACATATGCTTTTTAGTATCTTCAAAATATTACAGTAAGATGTGTATTTTATTGAGATTTTAGTCTTGCTGTGGTATTCCATGAGGAAGAATATAATGTTATATGAATGCCACGAAGCATGTGGAAAATAAATCCTTCCTAAACAAATTCACACATTTATTAAATTACCAAGAAAAAACAGAAGGCATGCAAAGTAAATTTGGCTAATTAGTATCACAGTGAAGAACTTAGATTATGTTCAGTGCAAGGCTATTTAATTAATGTCAGTAAACTGAGAATTTCAGGCAGAAAAACTACATTTAAATGTAAGGAAGGACAATGTCATAGCAGCTGTAAAGCAGCTTATGAATGAGTCTTTCTCATCACGGATATAAGCATCGACATTAATTAGAGCATTTTAAGTCTTTTAAAAGGATTTACACCAAACATAGATTTTCAAATGAGAGTGTTTAGTACTATTTAATGCTTACACGTACATTTGATCATATTCTTTAAAGCATCAAGACCACTACATTTTTGCAACATTTGAATCAGTATGAAAGAGATAACCTGCAAGGCTACCATGACCATATACATTCACTTTTATTAAAACACAGATAAGCGCTTATCCATGTTTTAATAAAAATGTATGTTTACGGTCATGGTAGCCTTGCTGGTTATTTCTTTCATATTGTTTTGGTTCTTTTCCAGCATTGGCTTTTGTGTGTTATTGGGCCATTTGGTTTGTTATTAACATTTGAATCAGGAGAACGTCTATATTTGCAATACTTCAAACCTGTTAAGCAGCAGATATTTCTCTGAATGACAATGTTTGATGGCATTATACAAGTAAGACTGAAATTGAAACCTGCCCTGGAATGCCACAGGGGCATGGCAAGGGGTAACAAGCTATGTCAAGCAGTTGCCCCATGCCTAAGTTAAAAAATCAGAGCTCTGAGTTCTCATTCAACATAAGTAATGTAGGCTAGTGGAGCCCTATGCCCCTACAATCCCCAAACTTTTCAGTTTTACATTGGTATAGCACACTAGTGCAACAGAAATAAAGTAGCCCATAGAAGCCTTTGTGTGGATTAGGTGAAGCAATGCCTTTTCACGTAAAAGGGACTTGGTACTGCAAGCAGCATATTACCTGAAATACCAACCCCAGCACAGAGGTAGGCTTATTCTGCTGCTGTGGGGGAGCTGTTGAGGAGAAGCCAAGGACCACTTTCTTCCATGGTAAGGTTGTGTGTAGACCATCCCTACATTTCACTGGGATGGCTTGCATAGGTAAAATGGTTAAAAACAGGTACTATTCCCTGGTGGGCTGTTGCCACCACATGCCTGTCCATGTTTGAGGGTAACTGGAATGCACACATGATGGTCATGTTACTTCCACCACATGCCTGTCCATGTTTGAGGATAACTGGAATGCACACATGATGATCATGTTACCTCCACCACATGCCTGTCCATGTTTGAGGATAACTGGAATGCACACATGATGATCATGTTACCTCCACTACATGGCTGTCCATGTTTGAGGATAACTGGAATGCACACATGATGATCATGTTACCTCCACCACATGCCTGTCCATGTTTGAGGATAACTGGAATGCACACATGATGATCATGTTACATCCACTACATGGCTGTCCATGTTTGAGGATAACTGGAATGCACACATGATGATCATGTTACCTCCACTACATGCCTGTCCATGTTTGAGGATAACTGGAATGCACACATGATGGTCATGTTACCTCCACCTCATGCCTGTCCATGTTTGAAAATAACTGGAATGCACACATGATGGTCATGTTACCTGTCATACATGCATTTTCTTGTCCATTGTAGAGGCAGTGATATTGTGCAGGCTAGCCTCTTGACCATGCAGCTCAACCTTTATGACAGCTCTGGTACTGAACATTTTTGTGTTATCCTGGTTCACAGGTTCATAGGTTGGTGCTAGGCTATCAGCCCTAGGGCCTATACAAGCCTAGCCATAACAATTTCCTGGATATTTCTTCCCACAATATTTACTTCCCTCGACTCTTATCTAGCAGGGTGACTGACATGATCCCCGGGGTGAATTTCCTATCTCCCATCCAATCGTCAAGGTTCCATTTGAAGAGGGCCAAGGAGGCGCTCTGCTTGACATCTATGTTGTTGCATTAGAGCTCTTTGAACAGAGTCCTCAGGTGAGACCATGCTATCAGGAATAGGCAATACAATTCATTAGCACAGAATAGTGCAGAATCTTACTAATATCTCCTGGTACAGCAGGTATCACTTGGAGGTCCTCATAAAACTGTGAGAAAAACTGCTTGGTTCATGCTCCATGCTGAACATACATCAGATTTAGGGTAGCAAAGCTTGATGGCTGAGGCTGTCTGCTATGCCCATGACTCATGCTGTACTGATACCAATTACACAACAAGGAATCTATTCCATAGAGGAGCTTCTATGTTGTTGTGTCTTTCGGCTTTTCCCAGTTAGGGGTCGCCACAGCGGAACTCCGGTCCGCTAATGATTGGTAGTTGATTTTTACATGCCGAGTTACCAGCCCTGATGCACATCCTTCAACGAAGGTATGCCCATTCATGCATGTCTCCATGCAGAAGACACTCTAGCTGAGAATCGAACCGGACAGCGTCTTACTGTGAGGCGACAACGCTACCGCGGCACCACCACCACGGACTATCTTATGTGTGTGTTTAGAAACTATCCATCCAGAATGCATTAACATGACTAGTCAAGACCACAGAAACATCAAGCCAATATTTTTCGATAAAGTTCAATTTATTAAAGAAAAAAGAAAAAAAAGAAGACAAGACAACAAATAATTTTTAAAGAGTCAGATAATGCCACTGTAATATCACTTATCAGCCCTATAAACATTTGCTAAGTTGCTGAACTCAACACCATGTCCTTCATTTGACTACGTTTTTGACATCTGTCAAAAGAGTTGCCAAGCCACAACTTGACAGCACTTTTCACTACCATCAAAACAGTCATTAAATGACACTGTCTGACACCTTTTTTGTCACTTACCAAAAGATGTCACATCATAAAGTCATTAGTGGGTAGTCTCAGTGTTGCCAAGTAATGTGTAAATAAAATCTACATTTTGGTGTGCTTTCATCATTGCTATAAAACAAAATGCAAAACATCACTGTTAGATCAGATCTCTATCATACAATGAAAATCACAGACCACAGCTTCACTTCCAAATGAAAAGTATAAAATATGCCTTGTCGATATTACTATTCCTTTACATGAAATACATGAACATTGTTTGCTACTTTGCCCCTTTAATTAGACCAATGACTCCTGAGTAGCTGTGTGTAATACTTTAGAATTTCACCCATTGTCTGTTACTCTAAAAGGCATTAAGCCCAGAAGACACATTTTCTGACTAACATGCACACACTACTTACTTCAGCATAAACACTTTGAGGGTTGGAGGTTGGCATGGTTGTGAGGGTGTTTGACTTTCAGGTACTGGGTGCATAGTTTGATTATCGCTTTTGGAAGAGGTTGGCTAGGCTTGGAGTCGCCCACGGTGGCAGCTAGCCTAGCAGTTACCTATGAACTTTTGTTTGTGTATATTTTAATTATTCCCTGTGCCCTCCTAGATGTATCTATTTGGAAGTATTCTGTCCAAACAGTTTTAATGTTCAAAATTAAGAAACTCACTTGCTACGTCTGTTTGATGTAAGTGCACAATGTTAGTTCAGCAGCATGATTGTGAGTTAAACTCCTTTATCTCTCTCCTCCTTTGCAATTAAAAGCTAGCAGCATTTGCTTTCGTTTATAATTATTCTGTCTGCATGTAATCCGCAAAAAAATCAGTATGATACCCCCATTCTAATAACTCTGCTCTTTAAACAACAGGAATGATTCTTTTCAAGTCAAGAGTCATCTGCGGTGTAATACCTTTTTTTTCTCTTTGAAAATCTTCAGTGATCATCTGTTCTCTAGCCGCATATCTAATGCCATGACAATTTATATTTACTCCTAATGTGGTGATGGCTGTCAAAGTAACCTTTATTTGTGTTTTTTTTTCATTTTAAGCATATGACTTTTTCCTTGCTTTGCAGTATACCCATTTTCTCTTTGTTCCTGTTCTGTAATTGATTCTTTTCAAGTAATCACAAAAATATAACTGAATAAGACAAATTAAAATGGAAATGTCAACTGCAACCAAAACAAATACTCAAGTCTCTCAAACTCAATTCACTGACTACCTGATTAAACAAGAATGCTTCTCTGTATAAGAAATCCATTTTAAAGTTTTGGATTATGAATTGACTTCTCAGATACATACAATGCAACATAGAGTTCCATGTGAGATGGAAAGTGTTAACATTTTTTATTATGAGTCCGACATTTCAATAAATTAAATGGATAATTTCATGCTGCATGTGACGGCATTATCTGCAATTTCTTATCTCATTGTAAAATTTTACATCATTTAGGGGGATGAGCAAATCCAGACAAAAACATTTCTTATAAATTATTAACTTCATGCAAAAACTGCTCTTTAGATCTTGCGCCTGCCTTTCCAGCATATCGTGTATATGTTATACCAGGCTTCACTACAGTTATGAATATGCAGGAGACCACAGAGATAAACATGGACATTCCAAAGTAGAACTAGGAATAGCAACCAAAAATAGGGTAACACTGAATCCAGTGCCTCTACTGCTACACTGTGTTAAAACACCACCCACAACTACACATAGTAACACTGTATCCAGTGCCTCTACTGCTACACCCTGTTAAAACACCACCCACAACTATACATAATAAAAAAGTATCCAGTGCCTCTACTGCTGAGTCCTTAGGGCAAACTATTTCCCAACCAAATTTCCTGGTCATTGGTAATCCTATAATGAGGCACACTGATATCTCCCTTACCAGACTGAGTAAGGAGAGAGTCACAGTTATCTGCCTTTTCTGGGGCAAGGATTTGTCAAAACACACAGTCACTCAGGACAGTGAACCACAAGTAGCAGTATGACTGTGGCATAGTCCATGTGGGCATTAATGGCCTGAGACATACCTCCCTTGACTACATGAAGCAAGACATGATTGTGCTCGCTGATTATGTGTCTCATCCAGGTATGAGCCTAGCACTGAGCAACATACTACCCTTTCCAAGGATGATGTCACATTACTAACAGAAAATTATTGATTTTAAGAATTGGCTTAGCTTCTGGTGTCAGTCCAGGGGGTACAATATTTGAGGCCTGGGAAGACATGGTTGACAGACCACGCTACTTTGCCAGGGATGGTTTGTACTTATCTCCTGTAGGCTTTCAGCAATTGGCAAAGATCTTTTCCATCCACATAGTGGCTCTTTTTTTTTAGGCAATGCCAAACTGATAATTCTTTCAACTTAACTGAACCTACAAAGGAATATCTGAAGGTGGTACTGCTCAATGCCAGAAGTCTTAATAAGACACTCTACTCCCTGCAAGCCTTTCTCTTCATAGAAAATGTAGATATCTGTGTAGTAAAGGAGACATGATTTAAAGTTACAGAGAGTACCATGGCAGTAAAAAGTTATAATGCCTTTCACACCTTTAGACCAGCTACTGCATGGGAGGGAACTAAAGGTGGATGAGTCTAAGTCTATATGAAGACCAGCTTCACATCCCGACTATGCATGACCCACTGGAACTCATACATGTGCAACTCACCATAAACAAGAGTCTCAGACTATATCCTTGCAACCTAGCAGGTCCCAGGAAACCCATACTACCTATCTCAATGTATTAGAGTCCCTCACCATTCAATCCAATATAACCTTCATGGGGTATTCCAACTACTGCTCTCTAGATTGAGAATCCTACACCTATTCTAATGTACAAGACCAGTGTTTCCTAAACTTAATACCATCATCCCAGAAAAATTGGTCCATTCTCCTACTGGGAGTACAAGCATCCTTGACCCTGTACTCACAAACATGAGAGAATGATGTTCCTCACCCAATGTAATGTCCTCCCTCATCAGATCTTACCATAATTGCTTGAAATAAAAATTAAATCCAGGAACCCAGTAAAACCAAAAACCTTTAGGAACTATTCCAAAGCTAACCTCTCTCTACTAATTGCATTACAGTGAATATGAAACAGTGGCAAACCACTTTGCAATTAAGCCATGATAAAGGGTAAATTATTATTCCAGGGATAAAAAATTCAAAGGGGGATATTCCATGGTGACTTCTTGTCACCTCTGATATTCTGTCTTGCCCATAACCCATTATGCTCTATATCATGGCTATAATTTGGTTCCCAGAAAGCAACAAAGTGGAAAGGCTTCTCATCTTCTCTTTGTAGATGATTTAAAACTGTATAGCTCATCAGATGAGGAACTGAAAGCACAACTGCAAGCAGTCAAAACTTTTTCAGATGATATAAGAATGTCATTTGGTCTTGATAAATGTGCAAAAGCAACCTTTAAAGCAGGAAAGCTGCAGCACCAAGAAAACATCAATTTGGGACAGGAATGTGATATAAAAGAACTTGAGCAAGAGGGAGTGTATACATATTTGGGAATTGATGAAGGATCAACAGTAAAACATGAACAAATGTGAATAAACTCAGTAAGGAATATTTTAGAAGGCTTACAGTAATACTAAAGACAGAGTTGACACCTAGGAACAAAATTCAAATTACAAGCAAATTTGATCTTCCTGTCCTTACAGTTTTGGAGTGATTGACTGGCTCCAAAATGTGTTGGACAGATGAGACAGGAAAACAAGAAGGATGCTTCATGTTCATCAAATGATTTATACAAATCAGTGCAAACCAAGATTGTATTTCCCATGTTCTGAAGAAGGTATGGGCCTCCTTGAAATTGATTACATATATAGGTCAGCAATTGTGGGACTGTGTACATATTTGTTGACTTCACAAGACCCATACATAGGGAAAGTTTCGAAACATGAGGAGAATAAATCTAAGATGACTTCCCTGCTTAGTTGAGGAGAAGCATATCAGCATCAAGCAGGAATGGAAATCAAACTAGAAGTAGATAGAAATCAGGTAGCAACTGAATGCGCCAAAAAACAAAAGAAAGAATATAAGGTGAAGGACCAGATGAGGGATAGGTTCCTGACCCAGAAACTCCCCAGACTCTGGAATAGACTGCCCATACATGTCAAGCAGAGCGCCTCATTGGCCCTCTTAAAAGGAACCTTGATGATTGGATGGGAGATAGGAAATTCACCCCGGGGATCATGTCAGTCACCCTGCTAGACAGGGGTCCAGAGAAATAAATATTGTGGGAAGAAATATCCAGGGAATTGTTATGGCTAGGCTTGCATAGGCCCTACGGCCAATAGCCTAGCACCAACCTATGAACCTATGAACCTATGAGAAGGCAATAAATATGGAAAATGCATAAATATAGTTGCAAGTATAGAAAACTCATAGAAGAACCTCATGTTGATCAGGATTGACATCAGGAATAGTTAAGCAGAGGGGAATTCAAACCAAAAGATGAAAGGTTAATATTGGGGGCCAAAGATAGTGAACTACATATATGTTGGTTTACGGAGTCCATTGAATATGTGGGAGAAATAGACAAAGGTAGGTTTTGTAAAACAGAACTGGAAACAATTGCACATGTTTTTGGGTGTGACATACTAATTGCAGAAGGACGGTATACTGAAAGGCATAATAATGTGGCAAGACTGTTGCACTGGGGATTGTGCAAACATTATAATATTCAAGTAGCTGAAAAACACTGGAACATGAGCCACAGAGAATCATAGAAAATGATGAAGTCTACATCACATGGGTTCAAACTCCGTATGAATTGCAGAAGAAGTAATTACTGGGCACATTGCGAGTGCTGCAAAGAGCACTTCTGGGTGACATCGAAGATTGAAACAATACTAATTTCATGAAATTTAATTATACTTTGACTTAGGAATGGGGTCCACTCCCATCATTGTATTAGAAACCCAAAAGATTTGGAGAAATTAAAAAAAGGGAGAAACCAGAGGCCATTGTCAACCTTTTGGCTGACACCATCAACTCAAATTCCTCCCCATTCCCCCCAGTAGCCCAAAGGAAATACTACACACCACAATTCCCCTAACATTTCTTCAATGCACTTTTCAAGGCCAAAAAACACTGCATTGATTGGCCCCAATTACATCCTGGGATTACTAAATAACATTAAACATGACTTCTCTGGTCCACGTAAATCACTTTTCAGCTGGAGGTTACTGTCAGGTTTTGTGTCCAAGGAATGGAAAATGGCTACAGTCATCCCCCTGCACACAGGAGGTCCAACCACCAACCTGGATAATTACAGGCCCATAAGTCAGACCAGCCTCTTATGTAAGACCATGGAAAGAATATTCATGCACATAAGTGAGGACATAGGTAACCTGCAAATGCAGGACTCATCACAGTTTGGCTTTCTTAAAGGAAAGTCATGCCTACCTACTAAATCTGGTGGACTTCTTTGAGAGGCTCACCAAAGCAATGGATGAGGGCAATTCTGTGCACACAGCTTACCTCGACCTGGCCAAGACTTTTGATAGAATACCCTAGTCAGCCATTATATGCATGCCCACTAATTAGGTACAAACCATTTAATCTCCCACTGGATAGCCAACTGGCTCACTAATAGGACCCAGGATGTCAAAATAGGAGAGGCCATCTCCACCAAGATAACAGTCACTAGCAGAATCCCCTAGGGCTAAGAGTTGGGCCTGCTCCTTTTTGGCATCTATTTCTCTGAAATGGAAGCAAATGCTAAAGGTTTATAGCTGACTAAGTTTGCAGATGATTGCAAGCTGGGGGTTATCAGACTCTCCTGTCGACACTAGCATTCTTTAAGAAGGCCTATTTCTGACTAACAAATGGTGCCCAGGCCATGGTCTTAAAGTCAGTGCTAATAAATTCATACTTGCACCCTTTGGGAAGTCAACCATCCCAGCTAATTATCACATTGATAATATGCCCTTAAGAGTCGACCCAGTGGTCAGCTATATGGATATGTACATAGACAGTAATCTTGCCTTCAACCACCACATGGCCACAGTGGTGAGGACATCCTTTTAGATTGCACAACTAATAAGTAAGGACATAGCATCTAAATCCAGAGAAGTCATTATCCCACTGTACTCCACTTTGATTAAACCAATCATAGAGTACAATGCTCTCTTTGGTATGTACCTGACCAGACATATGCAACAAGTAGAGCAACCTGAAAGGTTCCTTACAAAAAGAATACAAGGTGTAACAAACCTGCCTTGTACAGAGCACCTTAAAGCCCTTCCCCTCTACTCAGTATCCTGTAGTTTGCTGAGGGGTGATCTATGCCTGGCTTACAAGGCATCCACAAACCTCACACATATGAATCTCCTTCCTATTCGTATGTCAAACAGTACCAGAAATACAAGGTACTAAGGACCTTAATTGTGTCTATGACTTAAACAGAACATGATGGAGAGACAGATATGTGTCCCAGAGACTGACCCTCCTATGGAACAGGTTTCCCATTCATGTGAAGTTGAATTTGTCTATTATCCAATCTGAGCACAACCTAGACCAATGGATGGGGAAAAGAAATTTACAATGGAACTAGCACCCATGTACCTTACAGACAGAGGTGGCTTATAAAGTGCCTGACCTTCAATGCCCTATTAGGATACAGGGCATCATTATTCTTTCAGAAAAACTTGGCTAGGCTCAGCAAGACTCCCCAGTTCATTAGCCTAGTAATAATATATGAATAGAGATGGTAGGTGACTTTGTTTGGATGTCCAAATTCCATACTCACTTGATGTACCCAAGATGCCATTTACTTTTATAAACTTAACCAAATCGTTAGCCATAGATGACATAACAGTTTTCATAGGATCATAGGAAATTACTAGGCTAATGGCCCTAGGGCTCTTACAAGCCTAGCTAAGTTCTGCCCTTATTTCCATGATCAGCACTTATTGTTTATGTCCAAGAAGGACACAGGTGGAACCCCCAGGGTGAATTTATGGTTACCCATCCAATCATCCAGATTGCATTTGAAGAGGGCTAATGAGGTACGCTGTTTGACATGAAGTGGGAGTCTGCTCCAAAGGTGTGGTAACCTCTGGAAGACAAATCTGTCCCTCCAGAAGGTTGTATTAATGTCACATACCCAGATAAGGTCTTTAGAGCGAGTAACACATGTATCATTTGACTTACGGAGATGTAGCATTTCCAATAAAGCAGGGTCAGCGATCACCTTGTACACAAGGCAGACATCACACCTGAGTAGTTTGTATGAAACAGATTAAAGTGACAGTGATTTCAGGTAATCCCCATAGGACAGATATTGAAGACCATGCATTTTCCTTGTGAGGAACCTTTGTGGTCTCTCCAATTGCTGTAGGTACTTGGAAAGGTACATATCAAAAGGGGCATTGTATTCAATTATTGGCCTGGTGAGGGAAGAGTACAGGGAAGTTATAACTTTTTTTCTGGAGGCAATGGCCTTACTTATGAGATGAGCTATACAGAATGTCCTTCTTACCACTGTGGAGACATGGTGGTCAAAGGTGAGGTTGCTGTCAACTTGTGTGCCCAGGTCTCTCACCACTGAGTGCATACTTAAGGTGTTGCTATTGATTTGGTAGTTAGCAGGAACATCACCCTTAACAAAAGGGATGATAATATTTTTTTTGCATTGAGTTTAAAGCCATGTCTTTGGCACCAATCATTTGTTTAAGACCGTCTTGTATGATGTTGACATCATTTGGAGAATCTATGACTGCTACTAGTTTGGAGTCATCAGCAAACTTTGTCAGCCACAGATCTTTAGTGCTTGCTTGTACTTTGGAGTAATAGATTCCAAACAGTAGAGGTCTCAGGACTGATCCTTGTGGAACACCATTGGTTACAGGTCTGTGTTGGAGGTGGATTCCCTTATTTTGACTAGATTTTTTTTAATGTAAAAAAGCTGAAGGGACATTGGTTGGTTCAAAAGCACTAAAATAGTAAGTCACTTCACATACATGTGAAATGCAATGTCATACCCATAATTTGATGCTAAAAATGAGCTCTGCATTCATCGAAAACACAATGAGAGGAAAAGACATCCTTCAGAGACAGCAGCAGGAAATACTGTCCTGTGCACACCAGAAAGCTACCATTACAAAATTCTTGACAAGATAAATCCACTGGATCCTGTCATTCCTGAGAATTTGTTAATTTAAACAAAACAGGCCCCCATGACTGTTCATGAATGCAAATATATATACACACACACACACACACACACACACACACACACACACACACACACACACACACACACACACACACACGTATATAGATCTTTATGTCTACATAAAACATCTCTCATAAGAGTGCAGTATATCACTCTTACTCACCATAGAGCCAAATCAGTAAAATTCTATAAGACAGTGCTGAATGATAAATCCTCTCTACCATATGCTGAATCCTATATAGACTCAGCCAGAACACACCCCGGCCCCACCTCGAAGGCCAATGTGCTGTGGACAGATGTGCTGTTTTTATACAGGGTGGATGTTTTTTGTTTTCTTCCAATTGTCCTGTATACACCTTGCGTTAGATTTGTTCTGCTAGGCAGTAGCAGAAGAACATCGGAAAAGGTAGCCTTATAAATGACTGCTGCTCTCTGAGATGGACAGCCTCAGCCAGCTGGTGGAAGCATTCTGTCTGTGTCATTGTATTATATACATGCATGCCAACATAAGTGGGTGCAGGTAGCAGTTTCCAATCAATATACATGCATGCCAACATAAAGGGGTGCAGCGGTTTCCAGTCAATGTCTAATTCAGTATGGCCTTGCCTTTAGGGTGCTCTAAATCATTATGTTGCCAAGAATAATAATTCAGATCCCAACAATAACTGACCCCTGACTTGAGTAATTTGCCAGTGCTTTCCTGATGTAATATTTCAAAATTGTAGGTTGCACTTTTATATTTATTGGTGTTTTTATTGCTACTGTACTGTACTTAACCTCTGTTTTGTAGTAGCAGTACAGTTTGATTTTTAATATGCTTTTACAGTTGTTTTTCATGCCTTTGAATTGGTTATTTTTAAGCCTCATTTGTGTTAGATTTTCTTATTATTTATTGACTTATGTATGTGTTGTGAGTTTTATTTTAGTGAGGGATGCTGTGCTGGTTGGTCACTAGTGTCTATTTTGCGTTTATCTATGTTTGATTAATTTACTGTGTTTTCTCCTATGTGAATGTGAGACTTTTATTTTTGTATTTTTAATATGTGACTGCATTTTGTTATTTGATGTAGTGCTTTGGGGTGTAGAGTGGTTGAAGTATACCTTTAGGGGTGTTTTTACTTTGCTGTTTTTGTCGCATCGCATGCAATTAAGTCTACTGAAGAAGTAGGTCCAGTTTCTTTTCTTTATATTTGCTAGGAAGATATGAGTAGCCTCTGTCTCTCTCCCTCTCTCTCTCTCTCTCTCTATATATATATATATATATTTTTTTTTTTTTTTGGATGATGTAATAAACCTATAGAATTTTTTTTTACATTTATGCTTTGAATTACATATGTGCTCATGTTTCACCCCATTTTGTTTGTCCTTGAGTATAGAACCTATGCCAGGCTGGTGCAATAGGTTTCTGGAATTAGTTTTATAATGTGCTGTGCACTTATAAGTCTTGGACTAAGTTCCCATAGTACCACAATGTGTCACTTAATACACATAAGACCTCCATGTATTTATTTATTTATTTAATGAATAAATGTATTTATTTAATTCCATTCCTATTACTGACTCATTTCAATGGCTGCACTTTTCTTTGGTCATCTGAATGGAAGGAGTGTAGTTTGTATTTTTATTCAGTGGTTGGACTTGATGTTTTGATGGTGTTGTATGACTAACTTATATTATGGGTATGTTTTATGTTCAGACTGATGTGTTTTATTGCATTTTCCCATTATAGTCTATAGAGAAATAGTTCTTGCTTGGCTTACTTACTTTTGCTAAACTACCATAATCTGTCTATGCATATTTTTAGATTGTGTAATCAACCTCAAGATATGTTTTAAATTCTTACACTTTGTAATAGATGTGTGCTTTATAACCCCTTTGGGTATCCAAGGTGAGGACATACATGTAACACATGTATAAATGCATCGTTCAACATCCAAGGTGAGGACATACATGTAACATATGTATAAATGCATCGTTCAACATCCAAGGTGAGGACATACATGTAACACATGTATAAACACATCGTTCAACATCCAAAGTGAGGACATACATGTAACATATGTATAAATGTATCGTTCAACATCCAAGGTGAGGACATACATGTAACACATATATAAATGCATTGTTCAGCATCCAAGGTGAGGACATACATGTAACACATGTATAAACACATCATTCAACATCCAAGGTGAGGACATACATGTAACATATGTATAAATGTATTGTTCAACATCCAAAGTGAGGACATACATGTAACACATATATAAATGCATTGTTCAACATCCAAGGTGAGGACATACATGTAACACATGTATAAACACATCGTTCAACATCCAAGGTGAGGACATACATGTAACATATGTATAAATGCATCGTTCAACATCCAAGGTAAGGACATACATGTAACATATGTATAAATGCATCGTTCAACATCCAAGGTGAGGACATTCATGTAACATATGTATAAATGCATCATTCAACATCCAAGGTGAGGACATACATGTAACACATGTATAAATATATCGTTCAACATCCAAGGTAAGGACATATATGTAACACATGTATAAAGGCATTGTTCAACATCCAAGGTGAGGACATATATGTAACACATGTATAAATGCATCGTTCAACATCCAACGTGAGAACATACGTGTAACATATGTATAAATGCATCGTTCAACATCCAAGGTGAGGACATACATGTAACACGTATAAACGCATCATTCAACATCCAAGGTGAGGACATACATGTAACACATGTATAAACGCATCATTCAACATCCAAGGTGAGGACATATGTATAACATATGTATAAATGTATCGTTCAACATCCAAGATGAGGACATACATGTAACACATGTATAAATTCATCATTCAATATCTAAGGTGAGGACATACATGTAACACATGTTATAAACACATTGTTCAACATCCAAGGTGAGGACATACGTGTAACATATGTATAAATGCATCGTTCAACATCCAAGGTAAGGACATACATGTAACATATGTATAAATGCATCGTTCAACATCCAAGGTGAGGACATACATGTAACATATGTATAAATGTATCGTTCAACAGCCACAAACTGTAGTTATGTTCTTAACCACAGCTTTTACACAACTTCCTTTTTCTTCATCTTTTCTTCTCTTACCAAATTGTTTCTCATTTTCTTTTTCTATTGTTTTGTCCTCTTTGCATACATCGTACTTTTAAAGTAAACAATTCATCTTCCCTCTTCCCCTAGTTAGGTTAAAGGATTGGTTTACTATATTTTCCAGTCCAGCTTTCAGTGCATTTTTTAACCACATAATTGCATATAATACTTAAACTTCTGCCATTGTCTGCATTCTCCCACTGTATTATGCAACATGGCTGCAGCACTCATATTACAGAATTGTATCTCTGCTTGCATTACCTGCACTTCCCACTGATAATATCATTGTGAATGCCACTGATAGAACCACTGAGAATGCCACTGACTGGATCACTGAGAATGCCACTGACAGTACCACTGAGAATGCCACTGATCAAACCATTGAGAATGCCACTGACTGTACCACTGAGAATGCCACTAAACTCCCTATAGTGCTCTAAAACATATGAACTACATTTTGCTTTACTGACTTTATCTGATATGGTATAGCATTTGTCATTCAGTTCAGGCCATGTAGGATGTGTCCCTTCATTTTGTGCTTGCTATAGGGCATGTTTTGTTGTATACTCTGCTTCTGATCTGATTTCAAAAACAAGATTCTGTGTCTCATATTTCCTTCTGACTATGGTTAAACTCTGACACCCTTCTTAAAGCTTCTTACAGAGTCCAGAATATTTTAGTTGGATTCCAAAATGACACAGACAAAAGCTGCTATATACAATGCTGTTAACAGAAAGAGCATTCCTTCCTTTGACTTAGGCAATAGCGAAAGTTAACTAAATTCAGCAGTTTCAAAAATATAATATCTGTACATTGTGAAGCTGTTTAGTCTGGTATTTATATACCCCAATGTACAATGGATTGTCAGCCCCTCTGTAAGCTTACATGTGAGGTGCTTCAGAGTTAAGTGGACCCAGAGCACCACAACTGCTTTTCACAGTGGCTTAGGTTACTTGTGTAAGTAGGCTTACCTTGTGTAGATACCATCTAGTGGCTAAGACTTGGGAAATGATCTTCCCCTTGGTCCATTGAGTGGTTCTTTCCCTAGCCCACCCAAATCCCAACCTATCTCCTTGGGCAGGTTCCTTGGTTTTGGCCTCTAGCAGAGTCAGAAGGTACAACATTCATAACCCATGCATCTCTACAAACTCTCCTCCATGTGAAAAGTGACCAGACATATACTGCATTATTCCTTACACATCCCCTACCAGTTTCATCAGACACTGGAACCACTAAACAAACTCTGAGCACTTGGGTTCTAGTCAGTGTCTTATCATTTAATGCCTTGTAGCTGACAGAAAGCAGCGATATACCTGCATACTTATTCTGAAGCAGTACTGTGTCTAGCTGAGATACAATAGAACTATAATCATTCTGCAAGAATGAAATACCTGTAGCCTTACTATCATGTAGCATTCATAATGGAAATTATCAGGTAATGAATTTAAGTAACAAATTAAGGTATATTTCTCATGTTCTGAAACATCTTTGTTTTTCAGTTAATTCTAACTAGGAAGCTTTTTACAAAAAAATGAAGCTTATAATGTGTTGCTTATAGTTTTACACTCTGTGCTTACTGAACTTATTTCATTGTAACCACATCCACAGAATCATGTCAGAATACATACTGAACAATCATTTACATAATACTGCAAATCATTATGCGTAAACTAGAACAAATTACTTCTTTAGAAGAGCAGCTTCTTACTCCATGAGTCATCTCACTAAAATCATTACATTTTATAAGGTGTTCTACTGCAAGACCTTGCTTACAACTTATTGTTCAAGGAAATAAGAAAGTCATGCTGGTGCATTTAACATGAAAATGCCATAGCCTAAACATTAATTTGGGTAGTAAGGCATTGTAGGTTCAGTCTTTTATATCATGACAGAGATTATCAGCTCCAAGAAAAAAATTCAGGATGACCTTGTTAATAAAATTAAATGAAAAAACACATTTTTCCCCAATAATGGTATAATTTGGTATTGTACCTAATAACAAGGTTTTATCTAATTTCAAAAGTTTGCTACTTAACCTTGCATCAGAGCACAACTGCTATACCTTACCAAGTCACTTCTTTTCAGTTGGAGTTAGCTTTTGCTAGACAACCATACTTTATCAAATGGTTAAATACAACATACTGGTGCTAAACATTTTGTATCAGATTTCCAAAATGTCAGTATTCATTCAGCAGTTGAGGACAGAGTGCCACAAATAGGGAATTTAGTCCCCATTGGCCTGGTGTAAGATAAACCCCAGAGTGTTTCACCTCTGGTGAGCTTCAACTCTTTCTTGGAAGTATGAATACTGAATAGGAAAACTTTCCATTACCATAGTGTCCTTTAAGATTTCTTTTAATTCCTAGAAAAAAAAATGTACAATATAAGAAAAAATAGAGATAAAGGTGGCTTTGTGAAATGCCAGAAATGCCAATGATAACATGGATGATTTAGAAGGTTTTATTTGCTTGGAGAATGTTATCCGTACCATTATTGAAACATGGTTTGAAGATCAAAAAATGCATATTGCAAAATTCAGGGTGTACTCCCTTCCATTGCTCCAGACTAAATGGGAAAGGCGATGATTAACTCAATCTTTGAAACAAGAACACATACAAGCTAGACACTAATAAATTAACTCAGAGTTAGACATTACTTGTGCAATAATTAATGAAGTGGTACTGAATATAATAGGATAAGAATCTACCACACATTCTCTCTGCTGCTTAAAAAGCACAAGGATTTCCTGACTAAGCTCCCAGGTACAAAAATTAATGAAAATAAAATTTGTATGGGAAATTTCAAGTATACAGTCATTGATTGGAAGACTGCTCAACAAATATGCCAAAGTGTTAAGTGACCAAAATGATCAAACAACTTGGAGCAAACAGTATAAAATCCAACTAGGGATGGTAGTATCTTAGATATCCTAAGAAATCCAGGAATTTCTGCTCCCCATCAATTGTTATGCCCTCAATAATTAACAGAGATCGTGATACTCTTCTTTTAAGCTAAGAGTAAAGTAAAATTCAGTATAAATAAATCATCTTTTCTAGGCTTTACCAGTGGGAACTATGGTGCAATAAATTAGATATTTACAAAAAACAAACTGGGATGCTAGTGTCAATGACTCAAATAAGTCTTCTCAGGACATTATCAGTGAGTTATGTGACATTATTTATTTATACTTTAATAAACCTATACTGGTAAGGCAAAGTACACAAGTAAACTCAACGGGATACTCCTTTGGTGGAATCACACAAATAGAAAAAGAGGTACTGCTCTACTTGCAAAAATTACCCTAGTCTTGTGGCCTTGTGGGGATCACTTCTGTGTCTCTGCTTGACAGTGGAGTGATAAAGCTCTAATACCCAAATTATCCTAGTGCTGGAAGGACCATGTCATGGGATGGTGTGAGTGAGCAGCATTCACTGGCTTGCCTGTCATGGGGGAAGGGAGGCAGTATGAGTCAGTGCACCACTGACCCCTAGAGGAGTGCCGGGGTATTGCATGTAGCAGCAATTGGGACAAGAAGGATGTCTTAGGTGGCTTGGTCTTGCCAACTGTGTTTCTTAGATCAGCACACAATACTAAGTTGACCAGCAACCACAAGGGGTATAAAGAGTGACACCTCTTGATACAAATGATGTTCCACTGACGTCTAACTCTTGCCTTCAAATAGGAATGAATAGACTGATGAGATGGCACACCTAAAAATAAAAATGGGCAATAGGGCTCTCACCCTGACTATAAACCGAAATCTGTCTCTTTTCCTGACTAGGCGAAGGAGGGTATAAAAGATTCCTTCCCTTAAGCACAAGTCTAGATTAAGTGTATTGGTTCTGTTCTGAAGCAAGTCTAAGAAACATACCTTTGGAGTTGGATATGATCTCCTTACCATACACAATGCCAAATTATACAGGTTTTGATGCAAAAAATTGTTTATGTATTTTATTTTGTTAATAAGGATGGCCTCCTGAATTTTTTTCAAAGCTGAAAATCCCTGCCATGACATCATGAAAGACTTTATCTGTGATGCCTAATTACCTCACCTTATATATAAGCAACAATATTTCCATGCTAAATTCATCAATAGTGACATTACTTCGTAGAAGGAAAAGGTGCTGACTAGTTTTTGCAAGTGGAAACCTTTCATTGAAAATTAACATATGATGATGTAGTAATGAAACCACAATGTAAATACAAAGATTCTTAGCTAAAGAAACAAATCATTTTGCCCACAGTGCTTTGCAATCATATGCAAATCATTGCTTGGTACCTACCATTACATCATTTTGTGGGTGTGTCTAGAAAAAAACTGAGTCAACAGTGAAAGCAAATAGAATCAGATAACTCACTCTAATCTTCATCTTTGCAAAACCACTTGCAACTTTAACAAGAGGATTATAAGAATAAATAAAATTAACTGCAAAACAAGGATGCTTTGGTTTTCTTATGAAATCTTCTAGATGCAAGTAAGAACTCATTGTCATGTTAAAGACTGAAAGAGAAATGTTACCATGAGATGTATGGGGGGTGGAGTAAGTCCAACATCTATGAATTCTGTGTTTGCAAACCTGGGAAGTAAGTAATAGCATGGATCCTACAGGAGTGCCTGATTATTTCTCATTCCTTTTTAGAGAACATAGACTGCATTTAATACATTTTGGTCAAGTTGGAGGTTAGGGCATGGCCATTAACACTTTGTTCCTAGGATGAATAAACCCCCAATTTCCAAATATGCACAATGGAAAAAGTATATTTAGAAATAATGCCTGTGTATTCCAGTGTGTTGATATCAAATATACAGGCAAGCATTGAGCTGTAAGCAACAGAGCTGCAAGCAGCAGCAATGTGATGAAGACCAAGACAGCCTAAATGTAAATAACTTCTTGGCACCATGATGTGAGAACCTGGTGACTGAAACAATGAAGCTTTGCCGTTTATTACCGCTCATTAGTGGTGCTATAGTACTATTTTCATTTTGGAATATTTCTACACTAAAGGTAAAGGTAAAAGCCACACAGAGAGCAGCATGGATAAAAGTGAGCAAATCTAGAACTATTACATCAGCGCAGTGGTGCCATGAATAGTGTTGTCACCTCACAGCAAAGATTCCTGGTTTGGTTCTGAGGTGAGGTGCATTCTGTGCAGACTCTGTATGTGCTCCAGTTTCCTGTCGCAATCCAAAGACATGATTTAAAGTGAATCAGAGATTCAATGTTACTTGTAAGTGTGAGTGTGTCAGTGTATAAAACAAAAGACAGACCTGGAAACCTATTTCAATTGCCCCCTTTGACTTGAAAACTCTGTGGATGGAGGTGGCTTTCTGTAGGGTCACTTTAGGAGTTGGATTCAGCCCATGAGTCAGTGAGCAAAAATTAGGAAGGGTAGCACCCAGCAGGATAAAAGCACTCTCAAGCACTCTCAAGCTAAATAGACAACTCTGAGTAAAAAATCTACAAAAGCCACATTTCCGATAAATTTGGCCTCCCAGGCCAAAATTAACCACAAGACATTCTTTAGCTATGTTCATAACCTCAAAGGTAATACACAATTGTGTGCAGAGCAAATTGCTAATGGAGACCCCTATACTTAGCCAGAAAATAACAAACCTACTTCGCTCTCACTCCATCTCAAACTCCCCTCATGAAATATAACTCACCCTACTATCACTAGTGAGCAGGTCCTCAATGCTCTCTCTCTCTCTCTCTAAGGCCAAGAACACCTTATTGGTGGTCCCAGACAATTTTCCAGCATGCCTTCTAAATAGCATGAAACATGACCTATCATGTCCTCTAGAATCACTATTTAACTGTAGCCTCCAAACAGGCTTTATGCCTAGTGAATGGAGACTAGCAACAGTCATCCATCTGCACAAAAGGGGGCCATCTGCAGACCCTGGAAACTACAGCCCCATAAGTCTCACTAATCTGATATGCAAAGCCATAGAAAGAATTGTCATAGAAATGAGTAATGATATAGGAAGCCTTCAGACTATGGACCCAACACAACTGGGTTTTGTTAAGGGCAGGTCATGCCTACACAGTCTGGTGCACCTCTTTAAGAGGGTCACCAAATCAGTGGATGAGGGCAAAATGGGTCACACTGCCTACCTTGACCCGGCCAATGCATTTGAATCCCCCCCTCTTGGACATTGTTGAGAAATTCCAGAAATTCGGTATAAACCATTATGCCATGCAGTGGATAATCAGCTGGTTTAGAGCCATGACCCAGGAAGTTAGAATTCAGGAGTCAACCTCTACAAAGAGGCCAGTTAGAAGTGGAGTCCCTCAGGGACTGGTCTTGGGACTGCTCCTTTTTGGCATTTAATTCTGCAATGTCAAAGGCCACTGGCTGACCAAACTTGCAGACTATTACAAATTAGGAGCAGTCATAGAATCCCTCACTGACACTAATGTTCTCCAGAAAGTTCTGACACAGATAAATAACTTGTGTCAGAGCCATGGATAAAACTAAATATCAAGGAATACATAACAGTATCCTTCAGGGAGTCATACCTGCCTAGTAACTATCATATTGATTACACACCCCTAAGAATCAACCCAGTAGTCAAAGACTTGGGAATACACAGACAGTGATCTAGCCTTTGACCATCACATGTCTATAGTAGTGAGGAAATCATTCTATGTTGTGCAACTCAATTTATACACAAAATTATGGCATCTAGGTCCAAGGAGGTCATTGTTCTACTGTATTCAGCAGTATCTGACCTATCAATGAGTATAATGCCCCCTTTGTTATGTACCTAACCAAGCACATCCAACAACTGGAAAGTCCACAGAGGTTCCCAACTAAAAGAAGACAGGGCATAAGTAACATGTCCTGTACAGACCACCTCAAAGCTCTATCCCTGTATTCTCTCTCCTATATCCACTTGAGGGGGATGTATGCCTTAAATGCAAGACATTGCCAGACCCTATCCAGATGGACCTCCTGCATATCTGCAAAAGAAACATCAGCAGAATTTCCCACTCTGAAGACTTAAACCTTGTCTGTGATATAAGTAAGACCTGCTGGAGAGACAGATATGTATTACAGAGGCAACCTCTTCTCTAGATCAGGCTTCCCATCCATGTGAAGCAGAGTTCTTCCCTAAACTAATTCAAGTGTAACTATGGTGCAATAAATTCGATATTTACAAAAAACAAACTGGGATGCTAGTGTCAATGACTCAAATAAGTCTTCTCAGGACATTATCAATGAGTTCTGTGACATTATTTATTTCTACTTTAATAAACCTATACTGGTAAGGCAAAGTACACAAGTAAACTCAACGGGATACTCCTTTGGTGGAATCACGCAAATAGATAGTCAAAAGAAAAAGAGGTACTGCTCTACTTGTAAAAATTACCCTAGTCTTGTGGTCTTGTGGGGATCACTTCTGTGTCTCTGCTCGACAATGGAGTGATAAAGCTCTAATACCCAAATTATCCTAGTGCTGGAAGGACCATGTCATGGGATGGTGTGAGTGAGCAGCATTCACTGGCTTGCCTGTCATGGGGGGAGGGAGGCAGTATGATTCAGTGCACCACTGGCCCCTAGAGGAGTGCCGGGGTATTGCATGTAGCAGCAATTGGGACAAGAAGGATGTCTTAGGTGGCTGGGGGCTTGCCAACTGTGTTTCTTAGATCAGCACACAATACTAAGTTGACCAGCAACCACAAGGGGTATAAAGAGTGACACCTCTTGATACAAATGATGTTCCACTGACGTCTAACTCTTGCCTTCAAATAGGAATGAATAGACTGATGAGATGGCACACCTAAAAATAAAAATGGGCAATAGGGCTCTCACCCTGACTATAAACCAAAATCTGTCTCTTTTCCTGACTAGGCGAAGGAGGGTATAAAAGATTCCTTCCCTTAAGCACAAGTCTAGATTAAGTGTATTGGTTCTCTTCTGAAGCAAGTCTAAGAAACATACCTTTGGAGTTGGATATGATCTCCTTACCATACACAATGCCAAATTATACAGGTTTTGATGCAAAAAATTGTTTATGTATTTTATTTTGTTAATAAGGATGGCCTCCTGAATTTTTTCAAAGCTGAAAATCCCTGCCATGACATCATGAAAGACTTTATCTGTGATGCCTAATTACCTCACCTTATATATAAGCAACAATATTTCCATGCTAAATTCATCAATAGTGACTTATTACTTCGTAGAAGGAAAAGGTGCTGACTAGTTTTTGCAAGTGGAAACCTTTCATTGAAAATTAACATATGATGATGTAGTAATGAAACCACAATGTAAATACAAAGATTCTTAGCTAAAGAAACAAATCATTTTGCCCACAGTGCTTTGCAATCATATGCAAATCATTGCTTGGTACCTACCATTACATCATTTTGTGGGTGTGTCTAGAAAAAAACTGAGTCAACAGTGAAAGCAAATAGAATCAGATAACTCACTCTAATCTTCATCTTTGCAAAACCACTTGCAACTTTAACAAGAGGATTATAAGAATAAATAAAATTAACTGCAAAACAAGGATGCTTTGGTTTTCTTATGAAATCTTCTAGATGCAAGTAAGAACTCATTGTCATGTTAAAGACTGAAAGAGAAATGTTACCATGAGATGTATAGGGGGTGGAGTAAGTCCAACATCTATGAATTCTGTGTTTGCAAACCTGGGAAGTAAGTAATAGCATGGATCCTACAGGAGTGCCTGATTATTTCTCATTCCTTTTTAGAGAACATAGACTGCATTTAATACATTTTGGTCAAGTTGGAGGTTAGGGCATGGCCATTAATACTTTGTTCCTAGGATGAACAAACCCCCAATTTCCAAATATGCACCATGGAAAAAGTATATTTAGAAATAATGCCTGTGTATTCCAGTGTGTTGATATCAAATAGACAGGCAAGCATTGAGCTGTAAGCAACAGAGCTGCAAGCAGCAGCAATGTGATGAAGACCAAGACAGCCTAAATGTAGATAACTTCTTGGCACCATGATGTGAGAACCTGGTGACTGAAACAATGAAGCTTTGCCGTTTATTACCGCTCATTAGTGGTGCTATAGTACTATTTTCATTTTGGAATACTTCTACACTAAAGGTAAAGGTAAAAGCCACACAGAGAGCAGCATGGATAAAAGTGAGCAAATCTAGAACTATTACATCAGCGCAGTGGTGCCATGAATAGTGTTGTCACCTCACAGCAAAAGATTCCCTGGTTTGGTTCTGAGGTGAGGTGCATTCTGTGCAGACTCTGTATGTGCTCCAGTTTCCTGTCGCAATCCAAAGACATGATTTAAAGTGAATCAGAGATTCAATGTTACTTGTAAGTGTGAGTGTGTCAGTGTATAAAACAGAAGACAGACCTGGAAACCTATTTCAATTGCCCCCTTTGACTTGAAAACTCTGTGGATGGAGGTGGCTTTCTTGTAGGGTCACTTTAGGAGTTGGATGCAGCCCATGAGTCAGTGAGAAAAAATTAGGAAGGGTAGCACCTAGCAGGATAAAAGCACTCTCAAGCACTCTCAAGCTAAATAGACAACTCTGAGTAACAAGTCTACAAAAGCCACATTTCCGATAAATTTGGCCTCCCAGGCCAAAATTAACCACAAGACATTATTTAGCTATGTTCATAACCTCAAAGGTAATACACAATTGTGTGCAGAGCAAATTGCTAATGGAGACCCCTATACTTAGCCAGAAAATAACAAACCTACTTCGCTCTCACTCCATCTCAAACTCCCCTCATGAAATATAACTCACCCTACTATCACTAGTGAGCAGGTCCTCAATGCTCTCTCTCTCTCTAAGGCCAAGAACACCTCATTGGTGGACCCAGACAATTTTCCAGCATGCCTTCTAAATAGCATGAAACATGACCTATCATGTCCTCTCGAATCACTATTTAACTGTAGCCTCCAAACAGGCTTTATGCCTAGTGAATGGAGACTAGCAACAGTCATCCATCTGCACAAAAGGGGGCCATCTGCAGACCCTGGAAACTACAGCCCCATAAGTCTCACTAATCTGATATGCAAAGCCATAGAAAGAATTGTCATAGAAATGAGTAATGATATAGGAAGCCTTCAGACTATGGACCCAACACACCTGGGTTTTGTTAAGGGCAGGTCATGCCTACTCAGTCTGGTGCACCTCTTTAAGAGGGTCACCAAATCAGTGGATGAGGGCAAAATGGGTCACACTGCCTACCTTGACCCAGCCAATGCATTTGAATCCCCCCCTCTTGGACATTGTTGAGAAACTCCAGAAATTCGGTATGAACCATTATGCCATGCAGTGGATAATCAGCTGGTTTAGAGCCATGACCCAGGAAGTTAGAATTCAGGAGTCAACCTCTACAAAGAGGCCAGTTAGAAGTGGAGTCCCTCAGGGACTGGTCTTGGGACTGCTCCTTTTTGGCATTTAATTCTGCAATGTCAAAGGCCACTGGCTGACCAAACTTGCAGACTATTACAAATTAGGAGCAGTCATAGAATCCCTCACTGACACTAATGTTCTCCAGAAAGTTCTGACACAGATAAATAACTTGTGTCAGAGCCATGGATAAAGCTAAATATCAAGGAATACATAAGAGTATCCTTCAGGGAGTCATACCTGCCTAGTAACTATCATATTGATTACACAGCCCTAAGAGTCAACCCAGTAGTCAAAGACTTGGGGAACACACAGACAGTGATCTAGCCTTTGACCATCACATGTCTATAGTAGTGAGGAAATCATTCTATGTTGTGCAACTCAATTTATACACAAAATTATGGCATCTAGGTCCAAGGAGGTCATTGTTCTACTGTATTCAGCAGTATCTGACCTATCAATGAGTATAATGCCCCCTTTGTTATGTACCTAACCAAGCACATCCAACAACTGGAAAGTCCACGGAGGTTCCCAACTAAAAGAAGACAGGGCATAAGTAACATGTCCTGTACAGACCACCTCAAAGCTCTATCCCTGTATTCTCTCTCCTATATCCACTTGAGGGGGATGTATGCCTTAAATGCAAGACATTGCCAGACCCTATCCAGATGGACCTCCTGCATATCTGCAAAAGAAACATCAGCAGAATTTCCCACTCTGAAGACTTAAACCTTGTCTGTGATATAAGTAAGACCTGCTGGAGAGACAGATATGTATTACAGAGGCAACCTCTTCTCTAGATCAGGCTTCCCATCCATGTGAAGCAGAGTTCTTCCCTAAACTAATTCAAGTGTAACTTGGACAATTGAATGGTATCAGGAAATTCATCCATGGTTTGGTACATATGTCTCTAATGGACACAGGCAGCCTGTAAATGGTTCAGCTCCCAGGCCCCTGTTTGTAAATGTTTCATTTCACAAGCCTCTGCTTTCATTTATCAAGGGTACAAGAACTTGTCAGAGATTTAGGCTGCATGGCTAGGCTTAAAAAGGCCCTTGTGGTCATTAGCCTAGTAAACACCTATGAACCCATGAGTGTCAATATTATGATGCCCGAGTCCTACTGCGTTTATGTAACCCAGCATATGTTAGAAGGTAAGGTATGGTCTGTAAAAAGGCAAACTGTGTTCAGGTTAATGGACTGTAGGGCTATTTCCCCAGCATCACAGTTCTTTGATTACTTTTAACGGGATCCAGGGTTAACATTTCTCTGCTAATGGTTGGCTTTCTTTGCTCAGTTCTGATAAAACTGCAATAAAGATCAAGACTGCATTACTCTAAGAATTTTTTTCTTTGAGACAGTGTAATCTGACGAGGTGTGTTCTCTCTTTCTATATTTATATCTAAGTTATGTAAGTGTGCATATATATATATATATATATATATATATATATATATATATATATATATATATATATACATACATACACACACACATATATATATATATATATATATATATATATATATATATATATATATATATTCATGCACACACACACACACACACACACACATATATATATATATATATACACAGCTACAGTATCTCTCTCTCTCTCTCTCTCTATATATATATATATATATGTGTGTGTGTGTGCGTAGCTAAGTTGCAGCGAGTGTTGGGAAGAGGGGTGCTATCAGCTGATCCCAGTTTATAATTTTTAATGATATTTTAAAAGCCAG